>NC_056746.1:571350117-571430117 GCF_019279795.1 Protopterus annectens
GAGAAGTTCTTCACTGTGTTCTTTTTAGTTTGGGGTGGGGGCGGGATGTGGATTTCCAGTGAGATTAGTTTATGATCAGATCTCACCAATGAGGGATAGCATTTTGTCCCCATGTTTGTGATAATGAGATCTAGTATATTTTCTCCTCTCATGGGAACAGTGACTAGTTGTTCCATGGCATTTGAATTTATGAACTCCAGGAACCGTTGGGCTAGAAAGTTAGGGCTTGAGTAATGTTCCCAGTCAATATTCGGGTAGTTGAAGTCACCCAATATGATGGTGTTTGGAGATACATTTATACCCTCCAGTGTCTTCAGGAAGGCTGTGTGGGGTTCCTGAGTTTGAGAGGGTGGCCTGTAGCATGCTACATATTGTAGAGCAGTTTTGCCTATGGTTAGTTGCACCTGGATGGTTTCCGAAGCTTTGTGCATTGCCACCAACCTGGAGGTGTGGGTATCCTTTATGACTATGGATACACCCCCTCCTTTTGTGGTGTGGACCGGGTTTTGGGGCTGGAACGCATGATATGAGGTAAAACCTGATAGTGCCGGGGTGCTCTCAGGAGCCTTGAACCAGGTTTCAGTTACAGCACAGACATCGATGTTCTCCATACTGAGAAGGGCCTCGAGTGCGTGCATTTTGAGATTCAGACTTCTGGCATTGAGCAGCATTACCCTCAGTTTCTTCCCATTTGTGTTTTCTAGGGTGGTAGGTTTAGAATTTGAGCCTTGCCTAAAAAAGGCACTATGGGGGTGGCAAGAGCCTTAGCCAATATCCAGAATCCCAGGGGTGACAGGTGCAAGCCGTCCCTTGCGAAGCAACGTGGCTTGTCAAGCATGTCATCCCAGGCAGACAGACACTGGATCCCCTTTGAATGACACCAGAAATTAAGCCAATTGTTAAAGCTGATCATCTTGTCTCTATATTGTGGCATCATTCTTGGTGAAGGAAGGATACTGCTCAGGGTCAGGGTCATACCTGCCTGGGCTACATAATCAGAGAGCTCCTCTATGTTTCTTTTCATGTAGTCCAGGGAGGTACGTCTCAGGTCGTTCACACCAGCATGGACAATGACTGTGTCATATTTGTACTTGCCATGGAGTGACCAGAGTGCTTGTGTTATGTGGCGGATTCTAGCACCCGATAGGCAGCTTACTGTGACCTTCTCCTTGTTCAGCCTGGTGAGTGGGACGTCAGTGTGTCTGACTATGGAGTCACCTATGACAAGTATGTTTGGTGTTGTATTTGACCTTAAGGGCTGTGACTGCTTTGCACACTGATTTTGTGGTTTATGTGTTGCTTGTGGGGTGTCTTGAGGTAGCAGTTGCTTGGGTGTCTGCTTTGGAGGCCTCTGCTGTTTAGGTGAATTTTTACTCAGAGCCTCCGAGTATGTCTTTCTGTGTTTATGTGTTTGATTCAGTGGTGTGGTAGCATTATGTGAGGCTGGTTTTGTGTTGTGTGTATTTGTCTTCTCCTCCTGTCTGGTCTTGCCAGTCCTGTGTTGAGAGAGCTCAGCCTCCAGTTTGGCTAAATAGCTGCATCTCTCGCATGTATTTGTGTTATGTGGGAGGAGAAGAGGGTTGTCTTTGTACATGAGGCAATTGTAACATTGCCTCAATATTCCCAGATTCACCAACTGGGCAGGAGAGGACGCCAGCATCTGGCCCTTCGACATGCTAGAAAAAATAAGAAGTTAGGTATGAGACTGAATAAGAGAGGACTATACAAACCTGCTGCAAGCCTCGTGACAGCACACCAGCACTACCAGGTAATACCACATATCATGTGTTATGGCCACAAAACCTGGAACAAAACATAAAAGGAGGGTGAGTATCTATATTCAGCACAGACACCTATACGTCCAGTTAACTGACAATGCTTACATCATTGCAGTCTACCCGTGTGCAACCAGCCATAGGCAAGACTGCTGTACAGTCTGTAGCATGCTACAGACCACACTCACACACAGGAACACCACCCTGCTGTCCTGAAGACAGTGGACAGTATGAATGTACCACCAAATACAAAACAAGGTACACACAAATTACCACATAGGTGGTAAACCATTATGTATGGAAGGAGTAATCAGGGACCTAGTGACACAAGTGGACAGTAACCTGTTATGTGACAGTCACATTGCCAATTTGGCTAGGAAGACTGTCTATATTGGACACTGTATCATGAAAGGATTCACATCTACGTCAACAAAGGTCATTGTGCCCCTATACTGTTCCCTTATCAGACCCATAATGTAGTACAATGCCTCATTTGGGATGTACATTACCTGGCACCTGCAGCAGTTAGAAAGACCTCAAAGGTACCTCACCAAGAGTTAGAAAGGGTCTCAAATATATGTCATATGCTGCCTGGCTGTAGACACCACAGCTGAATGCAGTCACATACTGCCTACACAGAGGCATTGTATGTCTGTTGTACAAGTCCATGTCCAACACAGAAGTAATGGACATGCTCCACCCCAGAAAACTCAAAGCCATCGGAGCTGTGTGAGTCAGAGATGTCAACCTCAACACATAATCAAATAGGATGTGCTGGAGGGACAGATACCTAACCCTGAGGCTCTCCACACCCTGGAACAGAATACCACTACATGTTAGGCAGAGCCCCTCACTGACACTCTTCAACAGGAAGTTTGCAAAATGGATGGATAACTGTAGATGTACACTGGGGGTCTTTACTGTGTCATGTCCAGACAGAGGCACAGCTAAGTAAATCATAAATGGCCATAATATTCACATAGCAAGGGGAGGCAAAAGCCACACACACTGTGGCTAGGCTTACATATGCCCTAGGGTGGATAGCCTAGTATGAACCTATGAACTTATTATGATACAAATTGTACAGGACACTAAGGATAATCCCAAGGCTGCTGCAACTGATGGTAGGAAGCATGTTGTGAATTCCCAGATATGCTCTGGATCACACAAATATTACAAACAACATACCAAACACACACACGTATTGCCAACATACATCCTGACAGGTGCAGTGCAAACTCTCCCCCCATAATGTAAAATATCTTTCCCAGCAGACTGCTGCCTCCCTGACATTATGTCAGCCTTACCACAGGATATGTACCCAAAGAGCAGTGTACAACAACAGTGGTCATTCTCAAGAAAGGTGTCACCTGAATGGATACTAAAAACAACCACCACAGAATCCTGAGAAGCTTGGTCTGCACAGCTATGGAAAGGATCAGCATGTACCGCAGACATAAAGATATTGGGGATCTATTGACACCTGACCCTACCCAGTGTGGGTTTATTAAGTGCAGACCCTGCCCCTAAACATGTGTGACTCAGTTGAAACAGTAATCGAGGTCACTGATGAGGGCAATGTGGTCCACACAGCGTAGCTGGACCTTGCAAAGCCTTCCATACAATACCCTACATGTTCAATATAGATATGCTCACCAGCTTATATATACACCCCTATGTCACTAGAGGGGTTGCAAACCAGACCAACGACAGAACTGACATGGTCAGACATGCTGCAGCCATGTCAGACTACAAACCACATATAACAGGTATCCCACAAAGCTTGGTCCTGGGACCTTCCCCGTCTGGTATATATGCCCCATAGGTACAGGCCAACATGTAAGGACTGTGCCTGAACATGTTTGCAGAGGACTACAAACTGCCCAACATATCTGACACTCCAGCTGACACAAGCATCCCACAAAAGGGCCACATAGAAACAGACAACTGGTGCCATAGCCATGACAGCAAGTTAAATGGAGAAAACTGTATAGTCAACCTCTGTGGATATACAGTAAGTGACCACCAATTACCACATAGGTGTTAACCCATTACATACTTAACATGTAATGACAGACCTGGGTACACAAGGTGATAGATATCCTGCATTGGACAAACATGTGGCTGTAGTGTTAACAGAAACAATCCATATACCAACCTAATCATGAAGGTTATGACATCTAGATAAGGGGAGGTCATTGTGGTTCTGCAGTTATCCTTCATCAGCGTTACAATTGACTACAACAGCCCCTCTGGGGTGTACCCCAGCAGACACCTCCATCAACTATAAAGTCCACAACAGTACCTCACCAGGAGTATCAAAGAGCTTGAACAGATGTAATGTGTTGCCTGATTAAACAGAGTGCAACTCCACACACTGCCATGCTGGCCACCCAGACACAAGCTGTGCCTGATGTAGAAAGCCATGTCCAAGCTGGAATCAATGAACATGCTGCACCTTGTACAATCTGAATGGCAGTGAGCTATGCACATGAGGGACCTGAACCCCAGCACTGACATACATAGGACATGCTGTACTGCATTATCCATAACACAGAAGCCACCCCCATGCATGAGTAAACTACCAGTACAGGTTATCCATAGAGTCACTTGTTGATTCTCCTCAACAGGAATCTTAATGAGTGGATGGGAGATGGTAGGTTTACCCTGGGTATCACTGTTATGTCACGGGTAGACAGAGGCACAGTATACTAAACATGACATATGTCATGGCAAACTATACTTACAATGTCTTGAAGGACAAACACACTCTCTGACTAGCATTAGAAATGGCCTAGGGCACATCAGTAGTGTTTGCCAATGTACACCTATGTTGTGGAATACCTTACTGATGTTGGACGAAGCTGTTGTAAGTAGTTAATATCTGAACATAATGCAACATGGTCAGATGTGCACAACTGGACCCTAACCAGGCTGTTGTGCTCACTATGGAAATGTAAAGCAGTGATAGGACTAAAGCCCAGGATACTGTCCACTACAGTGAAAGTACTGAACCACTACACTATACAGTACTACAGTGTTAGGTCAGTATGAATGGATGTTGACAATTGTATGCAAAGTATCCCATGCAAACCCTGCAGGCACAGTATAATCTCTGTTGTGTTCACACAAAAAGCATTTGGACAGTAACTACACAGCATGACACAGAACACACAACCATAAACAGGAGATATTTGTTGAAGTTCACACTCATCCACAAATGTGATGTGCTGCAGAGTTCAACATATGGAAAGCTCACACTGGGCATGCTCACACACTTTGATAAATGAGACATCTTTCACACAACATGCCATGGGAAGGCTGAACTGGGCATGCTCACACACTTAGTCCAAATATCAGTTTAGCATTTTGCCACATATATCTGGTATATGTACGTGTTATTCCAGTAACCAACAACATTATAGCAATCTGATTAGTGCTCACACTTAAATGACTACAGAGACATACATGATATAGTGGATTTCCCCCATATGCAAACATCTTCCACAGATACACAAGTTGTTCATACAAACAGGAAATGTTATGGCAATAAAGACCTGCAATCACTGCTATCAGCACCAAATAATGTGCATCTGACAGTTAAACATATGGGTGTAGAGGTCAACACTAGGCTGTTTGTCCTAGGAAATGGCAGCTTATCCAGAGTGTGTGTGTGTGTGGGTGATTGTGGTTGGTCTGTGTGCAAGTCTGTGTGAGGGAAATGTTCCTTTTGGCAACTGTGAAAACACACCACAGGATGTTCATTCCCCTTTCTAAACACTGATGATGTCAGCACCCTATAAGTATCTGAATAGCGTGCTCCGCTAATGCGTCTGTCTCTAGTGTCATAACATAGTTAAGTAGGGGTTTGAATCTAGCAAGAGGCAAGTGTGTGTGAAGGGGGGTTAGTAAGTGTGAATGAAAGAAACATCCCTTTTGGCAACTGTGAAAACACACCACAGGATACCCATTCCCCTTTCTAAACACTGATGATGTCAGCACTCTATAAGTATATCAGGAGAAAGAAAAACTCCCAGTAATGCAAATAGCGCACTCTGCTAATACATCTGTCTTTAGTGTCATGACATAGTTAGGTAGAGATTTGAATCTAGCAAGTAGCAAGTGTGTGTGAAAGGGGGTTAGTGTGTGTGTGTGTATGAAAGGGGCATCCCTTTTGGCAACTGTGAAAACACACCACAGGATGCCCATTCCCCTTTCTAAACACTGATGATGTCAGCACCCTATAAGTATATCAGGAGAAAGAAAATCCTCCAGTAATGCGAATAGTGTGCTCTGCTAATGCGTCCGTCTCTAGTGTCATAACATAGTTAGGTAGGAGTTTGAATGTGGCAAGTGTGTGTGAAGGGGGGTTAGTTTGTGTGTAAGTTTGTATGAAAGGAACATCCCTTTTGGCAACTGTGAAAACACACCACAGGATGCCCATTCCCCTTTCTAAACACCGATGATGTCAACACCCTATAAGTATATCAGGAGAAAAATGATCTCCCAGTAATGCGAATAGCATGCTCTGCTAATGCGTCCTTTTCTAGTGTCATAACATAGTTAGATAGGAGTTTGAATCCAGCAAGTGTGTATGAAAAAACATCCCTTTTGGAAACTGTGAAAACACACCACAGGATGCCCATTCCCCTTTCTAAACACCGATGATGTCAGCACCCTATAAGTATATCAGGAGAAAAGCACTCTCCCAGTAATGTGAATCGCTTTCTCTGTTAATGCGTCTGTCTCTAGTGTCATAACATAGTTAGGTAGGGGTTTGAATCCAGCAAGTGGCAAGTGTGTGTGAAGAGGGGTTAGTGTGTGTGTAAGTTTATATGAAAGGAACATCCCTTTAGGCAACTGGGAAAACACACTACAGGATGCACATACCCCTTTCTAAACAATAGCACAATTATTTATGGCTTTTGATTCCAGACATGTCACGTGTGTTTTGCTCACACAGAATGCCCATGTGTGTGGGTTGTATCTCACAATAATGCATGACATCAATTAAACCAGTTATGGCAATTCACACATGATGTATGTGTGTGCCAAATACACATATGTACCTGTGACCTTCAATAGTTACCATGTGTGATGCCTGCCACATGTGAATACATGGTATTTGCACTGGGTAACATTATGACTGTGGTCTTCTGTGCAGGTGCTGCATGTGGGATGTGTATATACAGTGTGAGATGTAGATGCTATCAACCTAGTAGTGAGGGATACACACCTGGTCTGGGGCATATAGTCTACATGTTGTTGATGAACAGGTGCTATGTTTTCACCTGTTGTGGGAGTGGTAAGAAGTTGTTCCATAGCAATGCAGTGACTGCATGCTAAGAACCTTTCAGCTAGGGTGTTGTAGCTACAGTAATTCATTAGCATTCAGTAATATGTCAGCATTCCTGGTGAGGGTATGATGCCAACCAAGGTCAGGGTTCTACCAGCCTGTGCCACTTGCTCAGTGAGCCCTTCCATGTTCCCTATCATGTATTCCAGTGAGGGACATCACAAGTCAGCTGTAGTGGCATGGACAATGACTGAGTCATATGTGTCCATGCATCTGACTGACCTGTATGCTTGTGTTATGTGGTGGACCATAGTGCCCCATGAGCATATCACTGTGACCTTCACCTTGTCCAGCCTGGTGAGCATGACCTCACTGTACCGGACAATAAAAGTACCTAACACAACTGCAGCAGGAGTGTTGTATAGCTGTACAGACTGTGCTTGTTTGGCACACAGGATTTGTGTGCTATGTGTTATGCGTGCTGTGTTCAGGCCTAACATATGCCTGTGTGCCAGCTGCAGAGGTGTCTGCCACTCAGGCAGGATGCCATTCTTAGGCTCCATGAATGGCCAGGTGTGTTCCCGTGCTTGTATTGCTGTCAGTGTAGGTCTACATCAGACTGGTATTACAGTCACTGTAGTATTTCATGCCACCTGACAGGTTATGCCAGTACTGGGTTCAGAGTGCTTAGTCCACAGTTTGGCTATGTGTTTCCATCTCATACATGTGTTGTACATCCATGGGTAGGGGATAGGGTTGACTGTGTACATGTGGCAGCTGTGACATTACTACATGACTCACATATTCCACAACTGTACCATAGAAGTGACTGACAACTGACCTTTGCACATGCTACCATAGTATTGAGATTGCATTGGTGATTAACAGCACATAGGGCCAATGGTGAACAAGATACATAGGTTCATAGGTTCATACTAGGCTATCTGCCCTAGGGCATTTATAAACCTAGCCAGAATGTGTGTGGCTTTCACCATGCATTGTAAATCTATCTTGCTATGCCCTTTTCCAAGGTTAGTATACTGTGCCTCTGTCTAACAGTGACACATAAGTGATACCCAGGGTAAACCTACAATGTCCCATCCAGTCATTAATATTCCTCTTGCAGACAGTCACTGAGTGACTCTGCCTAACCTGTATTGGGATAATATTCCAGAGTGAAGGGAGCCTCTGAGTTATGAATGTGTCCCTCCAGCATGTCCTATGTATATCACTCCTGAGGTTCAAGTCTTTCCAGCGTGTAGCTTGATGGGATTTGGATATTCTGAGGTGCAGCATGACCATTAAGTCAGGGTTTGACATGGCTTTATATGTCAGGCACAGATTGCCTATGAAGAGGCAGTATGCCACTGAGTAGAGCTGCTGTTTCTTTCACCAGTCAGTATGAGGCATCTGTTTGAGCCCTTTGATCCTCTTGTTGAGGTGCTTTTGTGGTCTTTACAGTTGCTGCAGGTGTCTGGTAAGGTGCATGCCGACAGGGGCATTGTAGTCAATTATGGGCATGATGAGGGATGAGTAAAGAGGCACAATGTCCTCCCCTGATCTACATGTGAATCCCTTCATGATGAGGTGGCCTATATAAAATGTTTTTCTAACCACTTTGGCCATGTGGTTGTCAAATGAGAGAATGCTATCAACTTGTGTACCCCAAGGTCCATAATTCCTTCTTCTGTACTTAATGGATTAACACATATGTGGTACTTTGTGGTCACTTTGTTTTTGCCAAAGGGATGACTATACACTTTTTGGCATTCAGCTTGAGGCCATGGCTGTGGCACAAGTCGTCTGTTTCTAAGAGGCCCTTTTGGAGAATGCGTGTGTTGGCTGGAGAGTTGATTATGGCGTCCAGTTTGCAGTCATCTGCGACTTGCTCAGCCACAGTCCTTCCATGTTGGCCTGTACCTCTGATAAATATATACTGAACAAGACAGATCCCAGGGCTGAGCCTTGTGGGACACCATTTGTAACTGGTTTTGAGGCTGACATGGCTCCAGCAATTCTAACCATGTGTGTTCTGCCCTTGAGCCACTGTGCAATATATGTAGTGACATAGGGGTTAATATGTACACTGGTGAGCTTCCCTAGAATGCACAAGTGGGGTATTGTATCAAAGGCTTATGCAAGGTCCAGGTAGGCTGTGTAGACCACCTTCCCCTTGACAGTGGCCTTGGTGACTGTTTCAAAGAAATCAAACAGGTTTGAGAGGCAGGATCTGCCATTAACAAAGCCAAACTGTGTATGATGCAGTGTCTGTAGGTCCCCAATATCTATATTTATGAGGTTCATGATGATCCTTGCCATAGCTTTGCAGACCAAGCTATTCAGACTTATGGGGCTATAGTGTCCAGGATCCGTTAAGGCACCACCTAAATGTAGAGGGACCATTGTTGCTGTACGCCACTCTTTGGCCACATATTGTGTAGTAAGGCTGGGATTGAACAGTAGTGTTATGTCTGAGTGTAGCTCTTCTTGGAGTTCATGTAGGACACAGCCTGGGACACTGTCTGGTCCCATTGATGCAGTGTTTATTGCTTTGGAGAGGGCAGCTCTTACCTGAGCATCTGAGATGTCAGGGGGGGCAGCACTCTGCTGGGATAAATATTTGCCCTTTTGGTGTGGAGGGGGGGAGAAGTTAGCAGTGAACATGTCCACTAGGATGTTGGCAATGTCTGTGTGTTTGGTATTTCTTTTGACATCTTGGACTACCTCTGAGCATATCTGGGAATTACCACCCAGGTTCCTAACATAACTAAAGAAAGCCTTGTGATTATCCTCAGTGTCTTGTGGAATCTTGTCTCAAAGATGGCCTTAGACAATTGTATGAGTGCCTGTAGTTTTCTTCTAATACTCATCAGTGATGCCTTCACATTTTGGGAGTTTGTTGTATCATTTAGTAGCTTCATCCTTCTATTGTATAGTTTGTTTATGGCTGGTGTCCACCACACAGGATGTCTGCCTTTGGAGGATTGGGTCTTGCTTTTATTTGGGATTGCATGATCCATGCATTCCTGAAGGTGTCCATATAATGCCTTTATACAGGTATCTGCAGTCTGGTCCATATTTTCAACAGGCCTGGGGGCTTTGAAGGTTTCCACATCATTTATGAGGAGTGTGAACATGCTTTACATGAGTTGTTGACTGTATTCTTCTGTGCAGGGGGTGGCCTTGGGATGTGAATATCCAGTGAGATTAGTTTATGGTCTGATCTTACCAGTGAGGGATACACTTCTGGTCTGGAGCATAGAGTCCCCATATTGGTGATGATCAGGTTCAGTATGTTTTCCCTCTTGTGTGAGTGGTAACAAGTTGTTCCATAGCATTTTGGTATATAACTTCTAGTAATCTTTGGGCTAGGGTGTTGGAGCTACAGTCATGCTCCCAGTCTATGTTTGGGTAGTTTAACTCACCCAATATAATGGTGTATGGACAGACCTACATATTTCCAACTGTTTTCAGGAAGGCCAAGTGCGGTTCTTGTGTTTGTGAGGGTGGTCTGTAGCAGGCTATAACCTGGAAGGCAGTTTTACCCATTGTTACTTGCATATGGATAGTCTCTGATGTTTGGTGCTTTGCCACCAACCTGGAGGTGTGGGTATCTTGGATGAATATCAATACACCCCCCTCCTTTTGTGGTTTTGTGCAAGTTTTGGGCCTGAAAAGCATGGTATGAGGTATAACTTGGTAGTGCTGGGGTGCTGTTGGTAGCCCTGAATCCGGTATCTGTTACTGCACAGATAGCAATGTTCTCCATGCTGAGGAATGTTTCAAGTGTGTGCATCATCAGGTTTAGAGTCCTGCAGTGGCATATATGACTGCTCACATGGACAGATGCCAGGTAAGTCATATGCAAAGTGTCACAGGCAATGTACATGTGAACAGGAGAAACAGTGACATTCTGTCAGGTGAGACATGAACATACATATAGTAAGCTATGCAGATGTCACTAGGAGTCCACAGAAGCTGTGTAACTCTGCATGGCAGGTCGGATCAGTATTCCAGGGTAACTGCAAGGAAACATGCATGCAAACATAGCTACTGTAAGCAGGGCTGCATGTAGTCCATTGTACAACCAACAAGCTGTACCGCTTTCAGTAGGTAACACTGCAAATGCTCACCAACTGACATATGAATACCTATGTCACCAAAGGTGATACTTACCAGACCACGGACAGAAATGACATGGCCAGACACGCTGCATCCCACATGAACACATATCACAAGCAACACAGACCTCACAAAGTCAGTGTTCTTAACAGGCACAGCCCATAAGGCCAAACACAATGTGTGACACACCTATAATAGGTGATGCCATAGTCAGACACACTGACGTCCCACTCTCCAGACTGAGCAAGGTGAGGGTCACATTTAGCTACCTGTCGGGTGATAGAATGTGCCACATAACACAAGCACTCAGGTCACTCCACAGCAAGTACAAGTATGAGGCAGTCATTGTCCATGCTGGTGTGAACAACCTGAGACGTACCTCCCTGGACCACATGGAAAGAGACACAGAGGAGCTCTTACATCACCCTCTCAAACTCAGGAATCCCACACAGCCTTCATGACGACACGGGAGAGTATAGATTTCTCTGCAAACACCATCATACTGGGTGACTTCAACTACCCAAACATAGACTGTGAACATTACTCAAGCCACAATACCCAAGCTCTAGGGTTCCCATAGTTCAGAAACTCTTTAGCTATGGAACAAGTAGTCAACATTCCCACAAGAGGGGAAAATATACTAGACCTGATCATCACAAACATGAGTACAAAATGCTCACCACTTGAAGTATATCCCTCATTGTTGCAATTGAACCATATACTAATCACACTGGAGTACTGGATCCCCCACATATGCAAACCTCAAACACATCTATGTGTGTGCGGGAAATGCCCCTATTAGCAACTGTGAAAGTACATTACAGGATGCAGATTTCCCTTTTGAAACACTGATGATGTCAGCACTCTATAACTATATTACCTGAATTAAAGCTCCCCAGTAATTTGTATAGTGCGCTCTGCTAATGCAATTGTCTCTAGTGTCAAAACATAGTTAGGTAGGGGTTTTAATCCTGCAAAGGGAATGTATGTGAGTTTGTGTGTGTGCATAATTCTGTGAGGGAAAAGTCCCCTTTTGCCAACTGGGAGAACACACTACAGGGTGCACATCCCTCTTCCTAAACACAGATGATGTCAGCACCCTCTAAGTACAGCATTAGAAAAGATTTCTTCCACTAATGCAAATAGCACACTCTGCTAATGTGTCTGTCTCTAGTGTCATAACACAGTTAGGTAGGGGTTTGAATCTTGCAAGTGGAAAGTGTGGGGTTAGTGTGTGTGCACAATGCTGGGGGTGGGATGTGGCTTTTGCCAAATGGGGCTACGCACTGCAGGGTGCACATTTCCCTTAACAAACAGTGATGTTGACAGCACCCTATACAAACAACATGACAACAGACAACTGCCAGTACTCAGTATAGTGCTACATGCTACTGTAACAAGCACATGTACCAGAACATACCTAGATAGTGTTTTGAAACCTGAATGTGGCAAGTGTGTGGATGTGGGATGTTTCTGTGTGTGCATTTCCGTATGGAAAACATGTTGGATGTGGCAATCAGGGAACCACAGTACCTGATGCACATTACACTTTTAAACTAATGAGGTTGCCTGCACCCTGTGAGTACAGGTAGAGAAGAGGAAATTGGTAGTAATCCAAATAGTGCACTTTTCAAATGTGTACCTGTCATGTGTCAACAGCTACTCATGTAGGGTAATAAATAATGGAAATGGCAGGTGAGCGTGTGCATGTGTGGGGTAGCAGGGTGTGTGTAAATGCATGTGTGACAGAACAGATACATATAACTGAATCTACAATACAGCACATGATGCACATTCCCATAGTCAATGGTAGCATGTGATGGTGTGCAGCTGGTACACTTTGGTAAGTAGTATGGGTGCAGATAACAATTCAGGACATTCATACAGTTACTGCAGCAGGAATGCTGGGATATACACACAATCATAGTGGAACAGTGAACAGTTACCAACATGTTACTACTTATACACATCTATGTAGTCACCCTGTGCATCAGCAACATGTTTACCTTTTCCTGCACTGATGTTGTAGTATGCAGGAGGTGGCACAGTGTCATCATATGCACAGGGTGTGGGTTAGGCATGCCCAAGCCAGCCACTGGTACCACCAATTGACATGTGTGTGTATGTGTGTTTGTGAGGGGCAGCAGTACAGGGTGGACCAGTGTTGGTGCAGTGTGTGTGTGTATGTGTTTGCCCTAGGTGTTAAATTTCTGCATGTGTGTAAGCACGCACACAGTCCCACATAATGGCTGCCATGTACAGGGTTTTGTGGACAGCCACAGACTGCACCTGTCAGGTCATCCAGATCAGTGTCTGTGGGCACGGACACGGTACCTGTGCCTGGCAGGGGTGCTACAGACCGTATCCGGTACTAACCCAGACTGGGTACTGTCATCAGAAGCGGGTGTGTGTTGACTGGACACAGTTGGGACTGTCCAGAGCCAAGTGCACGTGGTCTCCTGGGGCGTCCTGATGACAGCACTAACCCAGCATTGCTGGGGCTGCTGCTGGCACTTGAGGTGCGTGAGTGGGCCTGTTGTGCGACTGCCAGCTGGTGCTGTTGCTGGCATACGGCCACGTCGATGCCGCAAACGCACACCATCGCCCTGGCCCATGGACATCTGGTCAATGAGTAGCATCTTACCCTCACCAAGAATGATGCCACAATATCAAGGCAAGATGATCACTTTCAACAATTGACTGAAGTACTGGTGTCATTCAACGGTGATCCAATGCCTGTCAGCTTGGGATGATATGCTGTACAAGTCACGATGCTTTGCTAGGGACAGCTTGCACCTGTCACCCCTGGGCTTTTGGATTTTGGCAAAGGCTCTTGCTACACCCATAGTGCCTTTATTAGGCAAGGCTCATAAGGCAAACCCACATCCATAGGTATCACAAAGGATGAGGAACTAAAAGTAATGCTACTCAACGCCAGAAGTCTAAACCTTATCTACTTAGCATTATGGACATCGATATCTGTGCAGTAACAGAAACCTGGCTCAGGTTTCCCAAGAGCACACCAGCACTACCAGGTTATACCTGTTACCATTCTTGACTGCCCCAACACTTGGACCAAACAACAAAAGGAGAGGGAGTATCAGTATTCATCAGAGATACCCACACCTCCACGTTGGTGGCAAAGTACCACATAGGTGTTAAGCCATTAAGTACAGAAGAAGTAATTGGGGACCTGGGGAACAAACTTGATAGCAATCTGTCATTTGACAACCACGTGGCCAAAGTGGATTGAAAAACATGTTATATAGCCCAGCTAATCATGAAGGGATTCACATGTACATCAGGGGAGGTCATCGTGCCTCTTTACTCATCCATCATCAGGCCTATAATTGAGTACAATGCCCCTTTTGGGATGTACCTAACCAGACACCTACAGCAACTGGAAAACCCCAACAGTACCTCATCAAGAGGATCAAAGGGCTCAAACAGATGCCATATGCTGCCCAGTTAAAGAAAATCCAGCTGGACTCAGTGGCATACTGCCTGTTCAGAGGCAATCTGTGCCTGACGTATACAGCCATGTCCAACCCAGAAGTAATGGACATGCTGCACCTCAGGAAATCAAAATCCCATACAGCCACACGTTCAAGAGACCTGAACCTTAGCACTGATATAAATAGGACATGCTGGAGGGACAGATTCATAACCCAGAGGCTCCCTTCACTCTGTAATGAACTCACAGTACAGGTTAGGCAGAGTCCCTCATTGACTCTCTTCCATAGGAATCTGGATGAGTGGATGGGAGATTATAGTCGTACCCCGGGTATCACTTCTATGTCACTGTTAGACAGAGGCACAGTATACTAACCTCGGAAAAGGGCATAGCAACATAAATTTTAATTGGGTGGCAAAAGACAAACACATTCTGGCTAGGCTTATCAATGCCCTAGGGCAAATAGCCTAGTATGAACCTATGAACCTATGTGTACTGCTATACTACTTCTGCCATATGTTGCATGTGTGTGTGTTGTGGGGAATGCGCAGGTAATGGCCAGATATTTCTGCACAGGCAACACTTCTGAAACACTCTGGGTGTTCATCCCAACATACTGTATGTGTGTTGCCATCCAACACTGTGATGTGGACACACATTACTCAGCCTGGATATACATATCCCGACAACACCACAAGCACAGTACACTACCTTGCTATGTATGTATGTATGTAATTACACAGTTATTCACTAGTTAGGACTGTGATGCTATCCATGCAGCCCACTGGGCCAGTGGAAGCCACAACACACACTGCTGGCCCCTTTGCAAAAGCTTACCACAGACATCCCACATAGTGCATGTAATGTGCACACACATATCTAACCCAGACCGTATGCACACCACTTATTTATCCTGTCCAGTGGACTACATATACAGGCACATTGTATAACAATAGCAGGAGGCTACTGCAGCACAGAGCAGATTCACATGAAGGCAAGGCATCTGTGGTCAGCAGTGGTAAGATGCTTCACATTCACCAAATGCACAGATATTGGCAACATTGTTGCAGACAGTTTAGGTGCAGGTATCCCCCCCCCCCATTCTCCTACACAAGTGGAATTAGTTATCACAGATGAATGTAACCTCCCTATCAACTCACATGTCCAGGTGAGGGCCACCCTCAACATTGCAGAACACACAGCATCACTGTTACAAAATGGTATCCCTGGATGTGTGATACATTCACCCCTAGAGGACATAGCACCACATTACAGACTGATATTAAACCCTGGCCATACTACAGGATATGAACCTGAACAGTGCCATACATACACAGTGGTCCCACACCAATGAGGAAGAACCTCTACTGACCCTGGGAACTACTGCATCATATGCATAACTGGCCTTGTGTTCTAAGCTATGGAAGTTTTAAGTATGGAAGACATGTACAGCAATATTACATATGTATATATATCAGGACTATGTACACACAACCTATCTCATGGACATACCTATAGATAGTGAACTATGATACATTTGGAGGTTTCACAGTAAACACAGTATTAACCTGCTACTTTGCATTACCTGTGTTTGTGTCAGCTGTTGCTGTGTCACTGGTGCTAATTGCTGTTTGCTGCTGCTGCTGCTGCTGGTTTTGTTGCTGTGATGATGCAGTTTTTTTTATCACTGCCTTTATTGCTTTATTTCTTTCTTTCTTTCTTTCTCTCTCTCTCTCTCTCTTTCTCCGTCGGTTTGGTACAATGAATGTATTGCATGTGTGGAGTGTTAGTACTGGATGCTTTTGTAGATATCTGCATAGGTCCATGTGATGGCCTCTGCACCAATTGAAAGGCAGCATTTGCTAATTGCATGCAGCCAGTTGTGTACTGATTGCATGTCTCACTGTGATTTCAGGACAGTGCTATAAAAGGGTATGTGAGATAGGCGTTGCCCTTTCAGATTGTAAGGGCGTGGACCATGCTGGTATGCTGTCGACAGTGATCTGTGAGTGTGAAGGTTAGTAAGTCTCTCATGATTCATGCTGTGTTGTAAATTCAGGTTGCTGCATTTCTCTCACCTGTTCCCTGTAGTGAGTGTGTATGCATATTGACACCTACAACTATATTTCCATATGTATTAATATATATATTTAATATATATATATATATATATATATATATATATATATATGTATGTATGTGTACATATACATACTTTCATATATGTACATTAGCTTACATTATTAAGTACAAGCTAACAATTAGCAGGGCTGTTTCTGTTAACACTAAACTAGTATGGGAATCCAGTAATTAGGACAGTAAAAGTCTACCTGACATGCTTTGGGTAGTACACATCCTATATTGCCTTTATCTTCATTCCTACTATTACATGTTATGCTTATTTTAGCACTATATTCCTGTATGAGAGTCATGGCTTAGTGGTAGGTCATACAGACTAGTGTTACATTGGTCTTGTGGTAGGGCCTAATAGTATGCTTTTATTTTGCTTTCAAATTGAGTACAGGGCCTGTCAGTCAAAGTGCTGAAGGCACCTTTAAGCAGTTTAAAGGGTTAGTAAGTCTCACAGGAGTCAGGCTGTGTTGTAGATTCTGGTTGCTGCATTTATCTTCACTGTTTCCTGTAGTGAGTGTGTATGAATACTGACACCTACCACTATATTTCATATATATATATATATATATATATATATATATATATATATATATAAATGTGTACATATGCATACTTTCATATATGTACATTACATTACATTATTATGTACAAGCTAACAATTAGCAGGGCTGTTTCTGTTAACACTAAACTAGTATGGGAATCCAGTAATTAGGACAGTAAAAGTCTACCTGACATGCTTTGGGTAGTACACATCCTATATTGCCTTTATCTTCATTCCTACTATTACATGTTATGCTTATTTTAGCACTATATTCCTGTATGAGAGTCATGGCTTAGTGGTAGGTCATACAGACTAGTGTTACATTGGTCTTGTGGTAGGGCCTAATAGTATGCTTTTATTTTGCTTTCAAATTGAGTACAGGGCCTGACAATCAAAGTGCTGAAGGCACCTTTAAGCAGTTTAAAGGGTTAGTAAGTCTCACAGGAGTCAGGCTGTGTTGTAGATTCTGGTTGCTGCATTTATCTTCAGTGTTTCCTGTAGTGAGTGTGTATGAATACTGACACCTACCACTATATTTCATATGTATTAATATATATATATATATATATATAAATGTGTACATATGCATACTTTCATATATGTACATTACCTTACATTATTATGTACAAGCTAACAATTAGCAGGGCTGTTTCTGTTAACACTAAACTAGTATGGGAATCCAGTAATTCGGGCATTAAAAATCTACCTGACATGCTTTGGGTAGTACACATCCTATATTGCCTTTATATTGAGTCCTACTATTACATGTTATATTTATTTTAGCACTATGCTCTTGTATGACAGTCATGGCTTAGTGGTAGGTCATACAGACTAGTGTTACTAAGGTCCTGGGTTCAAGACTGACAGTGAGAATTTATTTATCTTTCGAAATGAGTACAGCACCTGTCAATTAAAAGTGCCAAAGGCACTTTTAAGCACTTAAAACCAGGTCTGCGCTCGTTTGCGCGGAGCTCACGCATGCACACTGGCGGTGAGCTCCGCTAACACATACGCACACCCGCGCTATTTTCTTTGAAAGAAAAGAAAAAAGGGTGACAGGAAAGTGGTGAAAAAGGGGTCACAAAGAGGGTAAGACAGTAGGGAAACAAGCTTGGGATTTGCGGGAGAGATGTAGGTGAGGCCCATAGCTGCCCATGTCTTTCTCAGCAACAGCTCTGCATTTGTATGTAATTTGGTGTGACATTTGAAACCTTCCACCCCTGAGAGAGGTGTCAGGACAACATTAATACCTGTTGTACAGCCAATTGTAATTAACAGTTTCAATGTCCAGCGGACATGTGTGCAACATGGACAGCTATGTATGGGGCGTAATTTTTTTGTGGGTACAGAGTGCCCTTTTTTTTTTCAGGTGAGAGTGGTATGTCAGGTGAAGGTAGTCAGTATAGCTGGGGAGGTAGGTTGGGTAGGTTAACAGACAAGACAGACAAGACGCATACAGGGGCGGTGTATGACACATGTGGGGGGGTTACACAATTGACAGGGACGGAGGTTGGGATATCCAGGGCACATGAGCCCACAGATGGCAACAGTGGAATTGATATCCCCACCCATAGGCAGTTGCCACTGTTCCTTCACAGCCCAGGACGGGGCTGTGCTGGGGGCTGTGCAGGCGGGACAATGGGCATGCCCGTAAGCTGTGCCACCCAGGCCTCAAGCTGGCGTAGGGGCCCAAGAACAGAGTCTTGAATCTCCCTTCGCACCACAGACCGGACACCTTAGAGGGTGAGTGGACGGGCTCCTCTGGCCACGCTTGCAGAGGGGGGACAGGCCCCATCCCCTGCAGCGCTTCCACCCGAAGGTGGCACAGGGCCACCAGAGGAGGGTCCGGCCTGGGCACTAGTGCCAGGTGCAATCGCCAGATGAGGTGGGAGAGGTGGGTCCGCTGGGACCCGCCTTCCCAAGCGTTCTAGGTTTGTGAGTATGTTATGTTAGTTTGGGTTAGTAGCATATTATTCCATTCAAATTAGTTGTAACAGCATGCATTGGTATTCCCATTAAACAAACACCCAGATATTAACACCATTGAACAACAGGCATATCAATATCACATGCATTATTTGAACAGAAATACACAATCAAACAACATGCAGGGTTGATTAATGGCAACAGGCCATCAGGTTTGCAGGTATGAACAGGGCACATGCAACAACGGACATGCATATATTTTTGAAACAACAGGACAAATGTCCATGGGTAATGAAATGTTCACATACCAATATTTAGTGAGTTTTTTAATTTGCAATTATAGGGTGGGGTGGAGAAAGAAAATGTTGACACATTCATAAATTATACATTGATATACATTTGTAATAGAAACACAATTAACTTGTGGGTGATAGTTTTCAAATGATTTTTAATTGACTGTCAGGCTAGACCTGTTACAGATACATCACTATCCTAGTTATTTTGAATTTGATCAGATACATCATCCTGCTACATTTTGATGACAGGGCAGGGGACAACTATGGATGTTTAGTATGTCAGACAATCATTCATTCTATCTGAAAATTGTTGACTGTGATCACCATATACAGATTTTGGCTTAAACATTCAAGATTCAGACACACTGAAATCAGTTTGGGATGTTGTTCTGGTCTGATTAGAAAATTCTGTGGTTAATACAGTATTAGAGGTGACACAAGAGACCAAGGCTCAAACTTTAGCAATTTTATTTTAGCTTTTAACAATTAAAGTTATGGCAAAATAAACAATTGACTAGTCAACATGCAAAATCTAACCTATAACCTATCACATTAACAATTATAAAAAACTGTTAAATCATGTACTTACAAGCATATGCAAAAAGAAAATAATCTTTGCCACTGATAGGGGGACTCAGAACCTATTCAGTACTGCTATCTGTTCAGTCAAGACAGGGCCGACACTGGCAAGAAATGGCTGTATGCTCAGTTCAGGCTCTTGCTTCAATCAGATCCGGATGATGATGAGTTCCAATCTATTGCCAGCCTCTGAGCCTTTTATAGGTTTGGATATGCCATAGGGTCAATAAGTTCAGCTGATGACACCTAGGTCAACAGTTTCATCATAAACTGTTGGCTGATGACATTCAGATCACCAGTTTGATCATGAGCTGATAAAATATTTTAGAACATTACAAATAACAAGTCCCATAATGTCTAGTTGTATACATTACTTCCTCCTTTCAGAAGGCAGTTAGCCCACAAACCTGTGATATAGATCCTCTTTGAAATCTCCCACTTTCTGGTAAACATCTTTTAAGCTGACAAACAACTTCAAGGGTTAACTAAAGTTCAGTTATACCAGCATCAGTGTGCAAGGCTTGCCTTTGAAGCATAATTCTTTCAGGTTTCATGTATTTATTCAATTAGCAGCATATGACATTAAGCAGCATATCATGTATTTATTCAATTAGCAGCATATCAATCTAACATCAAGCACACATATATACACACAGCAGTTCAATAGCTTGAGGCATTAAAAATCAGGTAAACTGTGTGGATCCGTCACAGGCCACCCCTTGCATCAAGCAATGATTGCTGTGTGTTCCTGATGATGAGCAAAACTGACAACATTTTTCTGTACTTTTTCATGACCTTACAATAAATGCAGCAAGAAATCAAGCAAAACAACACTGAAATTATTGTGGTCAGCAACAAAGGGTGTAAAAGCAGATTGAACCAAGCAGAAGCCTTTGGTGACCACATAAAAACATCATACCAATGTGAAACAGTCATATCTTGAATTTCATTTGCAATTTTTAGAATGGTACCTTTGTCTTTAATCATTTTAATTACAGTTTGATGCGCATCATGTAAAGACTTATTTAACAGGAGCAGCACAGCGTGCCCTTCCTGCTTAATCTGTGTAAAGTCCGGGTGGACTAGAGATGGCCATCTAAAAGTGTGTAATGGTTCTATGCTAGCATTTAATGTGATGTCCATCCATCTGGCCAATCTAGTCAGTTCCCCAGTGCAAAAATCAATGATTGCATGTACATTACTTTTACAATGTGCTCCACTGTTTGTGATTGCTCCATCACTCCAAGCTAGCTTACAGGAGGATACTACACAAGCTGTGGTGTCACTGAGTTGATAAATGTCTGTCCCATTCACTATATATCTATGCCAAATACATTCTCCAGTCCCATTATGTAAACATGGATGAGGCTTCCTTTTAATTAGCATGCACACCCACCCCTGGGGCCAGGTCTCACATCCTGCTAAATCAATGGGCACATCATTATAATCAATAAGATTAGATTCTATCTGAGGCACCCACCAATTATTTCCAAATTGCAAAGGCAATGCTACAAATGGACAAACTTGCTTTGTTCCCTTTTTACTAGCAAGATAATCAAAGGTCAACATGCAAGAATCATTTTCACATGTAAAATCTAATGGTTTTAACCAATTATACAACTGTAGCTCATTTTGCCAATGGCTTGGCCGCTTTGCCCCCCAAACCTGGATGAATTGCAAGTAATGCTGATTGGCAGCCAATTGGGACAAAATACAAAAGCTCTGATTTAATTCTTTAGTAAGGTTATTTAAAACCTGCTCTGTATACATATTAGCATGATCAATCCATTTCCACATGACAGTTTGAGTTATAACACTATCTACGGTTCTTTGACCGAGCTCTGGGTCATGATCAGCTAATAGCTTAAAAGCCATGTTTAAGTCTTCACCTAAACGGCTTAATTTACTTCTCAAGGTGTCAACGTCTATACTATTCAGAAATCCTGCACCTGCCCCAACTGCTCCCAAAGCAGTTCCCATTATTCCTGTAACATCACGTTTGTTTCTCCTATATCGGTAATGTCTATATTTCAAGTGTAGGGAATTAATCGGCCATAAGTTGGTGGATTTGCATTGTGAATGTCTAGTAGTGATGTCTACTGCTGTCATATTAATTATTATTTTAATATGCTGGATAATTCTAGCACTACTTACAGTTTTACATCCTCTTGTGTATCTTATTATATGTCCTAAACCATCAAATACTGTTGAACTGTTATCCATAGCATATATCTCCAAACTTGGAGATCTGGTTTCTGCAGTGTTATTTTCCCTTTGAAATTCGGCTATGCAGGAAGAATCTAATGGAGACTCAGCCAGAGAAAATCCTGATTCATTCATTCTCTGATATAAGCCCCCAGCAGGATTGGGAGTGCATTTCTCTGGATGCCTGCAACAGTTTAGTCTACAAACAGTTGTGATGTATTCTGTGCTGGTCAAATTCTATGTCAAGGCAGGTTTGGTAGTCACTGCAAACAAATCTCTTCCCAGCTTCCAATAAAAGTCACAGTCCCCTGTCAGATTAGCCATGTCTCCCACACTAAACAGAGGAATAGGGTCATGACACTCATATGGTCCATCTAGGTGTCTTCGCTGGTAAGAGTCGGTGTCTTCCCAAACAGTGGCAACAATCTATGGAGAGGAAAATATAATGGTTGTTAAGCAGAATCAAGCAACACTAAAACAGTATCACCAGATCCATCACAAATCACAGTTCCACGCTCATTTGGTTGCTGGGGTGTGGTTACTACAACCCTCATCCCCAACCATTTACTTGGGTTAGTATCACAGTCCTGTAGTAGAATGACAACATCTTGATGTATACAAATCTCTACTAAAGGTAACCCCTTTTTCCCAGTCTGTGTTCTGTTATCTAAATTGATGACCTTTACTGTCACCTCTTGTTCTGGCTCCCATAGCATGAAAACTTCCCAATTTTCTCCCAACAATCCTTTTTGTCCCCAGTGCCATTTTTCTAGGAGAAACAGCTTCCAACCTGTCTTAACTAACACAGTATCTTGTGCTGGTACTCTTTGCTCAGTCAATGCACATAGCCAGAGTCGAGTTTGATCAATGTTTGTTAACATAGGATATATGGCATCTGGATTCAATCTTTCCAGTTTTAAAGTACAGCAGTCTGATTGAATGTCATTCATATGCATTTGCAGGGGAGTACCTTGATGTTTCCAAGGTCTGTTGTTTAACTGACTTACAGCTTGTTCCAATACCTTTGCCCATCCTCGCAAAGTTCCGTCACTTGTATTCTTACGAATCTGTTCGTTAAGAAGTCCATTGTACCTTTCAATCAGACCAGCAGCCTGGGGATGATATGGCATGTGTAGCACCCATCGAACTCCATTTTCCTTTGCCCATTCTTGGACTTCTGCTCCTGTAAAGTGACTGCCTTGGTCACTTTGGATTTTGACAGGAGTCCCATATGTTATGCATAGTTTATGCAGTCCCCTTAGTACTGCTTGTTGGTTTGCTTTTTTAGACGGGGATATCATTAATAACCCCGAATAAGTGTCCACCATGGTTAGGCAGTATTGTTGATTTTGATCCAATGGCAAAGGACCAATAAAATCTATCTGCCAGATTTGGGCTGAACGACTGCCTCTATGAATATGTCCACATGCTTCTGATTGCAGTTGCTTTCGTTTACTTCTTTGGCAAATTTCACATTGTTTTATGACATCTATAAGTACATCTTTACTGAGTTGCATACCATGTCTTCGTGCCCATTCCATCGTCGCATCTCTCCCCAGATGTCCACTTCGATCATGGGCCCACCTGGCCATGCTGATATTCTCAGGCTTCTCCTCAACAGTACGTACTGCAGCCATTTTATCTACTTGTTGATTATGCCTTCTTTCATCTGTCACAAGTGATGCATGAGCATCCACATGTCCAACACTAATCTGGCACCGTTGTGCCTTCTCCCAGATCTGTTGCCAATCTTCTGACCCTCCCCACAAAGGTCTACCATGGATTTTCCAATCTTGTTGCTGCCAAGCAGGTAACCAAGCTGTTAGTCCTTTATAAACTGCCCAGCTATCAGTATAGATGTATGCTTCATCTCCAGGTGATAAATTATTAATAACTAAAGCAACAGCTCATAATTCTGCTTGATTACTTGAACCAGCGGTTCCTTCATCAAACAATACAGTCTCTGTTTGTGGGCAGTAGGCTATGGAAGTCCAAGTTCTGCCATTTGATCCAATTTTTGCAGAACCATAAGTAAACCATGCACATTTCCTTTTCTCCATGTCCAACTTATCAAATGGTGACGCCTCAAGTATTGGTGATTTTGGAAGTTCATACTGTTGTTGTTCTGTTGTATCGGCATCATTCAATATTACCAGACCAGCCAGCTGCTGCTGCACCTGGGAGACTCCAGGCACAATATTGGCTCTTTCTTGTAAGTACCATTTCCATTTTTGTATAGTCGAAGACTGTGCTATTAATGTTTTCATCAGAGTATTGTCTCGTAACCACCCCTGGATTGGGCAATCTACTTTCACTGTCACGGTCTGTTGTTTGGTCAGCCCCTCTACATGAATCAAGGCAGTATATACGGCCAGTACATGCTGTTCGAGAGGGCTATATCTAGTCTGTGCTCCGGTCAGGGATTTAGACCAAAATCCCAATGGTCTTTTCTTTCCCACATCATTCTTTTGCCACAATCCCCAGGACATGACATTGTTAGCAACAGTCACTTCTAAAATAAAAGTTTGCTGTGGGTTGATTGGGCCCAGTCCCACACTCTGTTGTAAGGCTTTTTTCGCTTCCTTGAAAGCCATCTGCTGTTTAGGACCCCACTGAAAGTCACATTTCTTCCTAGTCACATAGTGAATAGGTCGTAAAACTTAATTAACCTATTCCTCATATTACTAGTGAAGATCTGTCCATCTGGCCCTTTTGGAATATGCAACTCCCCATTTATCAATTCTAATGAGTAAACAGTTGCTAACATAGCCATTTCCCTTAGTTGTTGGATTGCTTCAGCTATTGTTTTCCAGGGTTTATGCTCATCTGCTACTGCCGTAGCATCCGGCTAAGTAGCCCGAAAGGCTGAGGCTAACCATACCACCAATGTACTGATATGGGGATCATTATGGTCACAATTGTGCACTATCTGCTTCAGCCGGGGGTGAAATACTAAACAGGCACACTGATGCATTTCTTCAGCACTCAGTGACACCGCCTCTCCCCCTGTATCCCAAACCCAGAGAAACCAAGCCAAGATGGTCTCCCCAGGCTTTTGCTTATAAGTCTGAATTATTTTCAATAATTCTGTCTGAGAATAACTTCACACCTCCACCCACTGCTGCAGTTGTCCCCCAGCATGTATTGAGTTTTTCTCTACAATTGGTCGGGCTTCCACTGATGGGGAATTTATCATTTCAAAATCATCATTCACTTCATCAGAAGAAGGGAGATCTCCTTCCCATTCTTCAGGGTCAAACTCTGCCTTACATATCAGAGCACCCACTCTAGGCCTAGAGGGTGGTTGCCGTGAACCTCTCCCCTTCCATTGCCTGCGCTGCTGTATTACTCGAGTGGCCAGAGTCACTGAATTAGTCTTCCAATGCTCTGCATCCTGTCCTGCCTTAGCCAGTTCCACATCTGCCTTCTCTAAGGCATCCCTATCCAATCGGTGGGTGTGCGCATGTTCTTTACACTGGTCTTCTAATTCTAGAACTTTTACTTTCAAATCTTCTACATCCTTGTCTAACTCCTGTATTGCTTCAAAGAACAGCCATCCAGCTGCTCCCACTCCCTCTTTTACCTTTTTCCCCTTATCCTCCAACTTTAAACCTGATAAGGCCTTTGCTGGTTCCTCAGGGTCTACTGGTTTTGCTGGTGAGTATTTTGGGGAAGGCGGAGGTGAAACTTGACTCAATACCTTAGCAAGGGGGTCCCATTTTCCAAATAATGCTGGCAACTCAACATTTGCCCCTCCCTTACTTTTGGTATCTGTAAGATGTTTCTTATTTAACCCTACACCTATATGCTTTAATGGAAAAAACATTGGCTGTTGTGACATGTCTACTGCAAACCACAGACCCTGCTCGCTGCGCCAACTGTTCTGGTCTGATTAGAAAATTCTGCAGTTAATACAGTATTAGAGATGACACAAGAGACCAAGGCTCAAACTTTAGCAATTTTATTTTAGCTTTTAACAATTAAAGTTATGACAAAATAAACAATTGACTAGTCAACATGCAAAATCTAACCTATAACCTATCACATTAACAATTATAAAAAACTGTTAAATCATGTACTTACAAGCATATGCAAAAAGAAAATCATATTTGCCACTGATAGGGGGACTCAGAACCTATTCAGTACTGCTATCTGTTCAGTCAAGACAGGGCCGACACTGGCAAGAAATGGCTGTATGCTCAGTTCAGGCTCTTGCTTCAATCAGATCCAGATGATGATGAGTTCCAATCTATTGCCAGCCTCTGAGCCTTTTATAGGTTTGGATATGCCATAGGGTCAATAAGTTCAGCTGATGACACCTAGGCCAACAGTTTAATCATAAACTGTTGGCTGATGACATTCAGATCACCAGTTTGATCATGAGCTGATAAAATATTTTAGAACATTACAAATAACAAGTCCCGTAATGTCTAGTTTTATACATTACTTCCTCCTTTCAGAAGGCAGTTAGCCCACAAACTTGTGATATAGTTCCTCTTTGAAATCCCCCACTTTCTGGTAAACATCTTTTAAGCTGGCAAACAACTTCAAGGGTTAACTAAAGTTCAGTTATACCAGCATCAGTGTGCAAGGCTTGCCTTTGAAGCATAATTCTTTCAGGTTTCATGTACTTATTAAATTAGCAGCATATGACATTAAGCAGCATATCATGTATTTATTCAATTAGCAGCATATCAATCTAACATCAAGCACACATATATACACACAGCAGTTCAATAGCTTGAGGCATTAAAAATCAGGTAAACTGTGTGGATCCATCACAGATGTTAATTTTTAATTCCCACATGCATTTAGTTATGTAGAACCACACTGAGGCTTATATATTCAGGAGTTATTACTACTTTATTTATTGATACATAACCCTTTCTGTCACTCTCACACATCCTGCTATTTCACAGTTCAGGTTGGTACTTCTAGGCTTTGTTCACATATTAGGCCTGTGGTGATTCAAACACTTGCAGCAGCCTCACTTCTGTCATGATTCAGCATTTAAACAGGGGATATATCTCACATGTGATTAACTCAGCTTCTGAAGCTGTATTCTTGAGACTACTGCAGGTTATACTACATTTAATTAATGGTGGGACATCTGTATTACAGAACTATTTATTTCTATCAATTATATTTCCAGTTTCACTTGCATACTGATGAACTTGTTGCAGCCATACCTGCACACTTTCACTTGTTGCTTGCACATTCTATTACTTTTAATGAATACACTGCAGTGTTCTGCTAATTGCTACACTATAATATTTATTTACAAGTACTAGGTGGGGTTACTAACCTGCATGGTGGTGCAGCAGCACCAGCCTGCTGTCATGTGCCCTGCGATTCGCAGAGCGGACACCTGCAGCTGTAATACAAAACAAGTAATATTGGAATCCACATCTCCATGGTATCAGCTAGTTGAATTCCTTACATACATAAGTAAAATGTAACTTACTCAGTAGTGGGGCGTTGGGCATATCCCAGGCCTCCTGGATCCATTGGGTCAACTGGTCTTGTTTGCGTCGCTTCAGGTCCGCATGGTGGTGACGGACCGCTCACCGGTATGTGGAATCCCAGTAGCACTAGTGAGATCATGAGCCAACTGGTCCCATGCCTCCGCCCTGTATGCTCCCCATGAGACCTGGCCCTGCATGAGTTGGGCCTCATGATGATGAACTAGGAGCCAGACCATGTATCTGGACTCCTCAACGCCCCACTGCTGTGCTCGAAAGCAACGTCCCTCCCCTACTCCACTCATTCTGCCTGCAGGTCTATTCTACAATCGTTTATGCTGTGTATTCCCGCCTATGGGGCTTATATATGCCGATTTTCCCACACATTTCTATGATTGGCCATTTTGGAATTGTATCAACTTCACAGAAACTGCTTTATCATGCTCCATTTTGGATTACGTCCTATATATATGCTATTTCTACACTTCTAAGTACTGGTGTCATGGCTTAGTGGTTTAGTACCTTGACTCTAGTGCACGGTATCCTGGGTTCGAATCTGACCACTGATTTTTAATTTTTATGACTGTCTAGACAGGCTGAGGGGTGTGTCTGTGTAAAGGCACTTTTGATACAGCTTGCTTAACGTTGCCCAGCAGTTAGCTTGTGGGCGCGGCGCGCACCTCTGCGCAAACGGTGTGAGCTGGGTTAAACCTTAATTGGCTATTAACACGCATGTTAAGCTAAGCACAGCTAGTTGCACACAGTTTGAGCCTGTTAAACCAGTGCTTAGCTACGGGCAAGCAATTTGCAGCCTTTGAAACACTACTCAGCTACGGGCACTCTGTCTCACCTTGTTTGACAGCAGCTTAGCTATCAGTACATTTCTAAATATTTTTATTATTGTATTACTTGAAAATATATGATCCATTTCATTCCATTTTACAAAAGGAAATACTTTTACATTTGTACAATACTGTCAGGGGCCTTTTTAGTGCTTATTTACAAAAAAAAAAAAAAAAAGGGATGTTGTGTGGGCTCGAACCTTGCCTGACTGCTCTTAAGCCAAAAACTCTGCCGCTATGCTATTACTTCTTGGCTTACTTTGCATATTTAGTTCTTATATCCTTTTCCACTGATTGCTAACCGCAGTTGCGCTAGTAGCACACCCGCGCACATGAGCGCACACATTAGCAAACATTTACGGGGTTTTAAAAAAAAATAAAAAGGTTTTCATTTCACATTTTATAACATCTGTTCACTTTTTACATTTTACATTGCTGGTCTGTGGGGGCATGTGTTGTGTAGTGTGTTTATTCACATTTCCATGGCCTCTCTCGTGGGTGTTTACTTTCTGCCATTCTAGACTTCCGGGGGCGTGTCCGCTTGCAGGGCTTAGCCTACGGACACGCCCCCTACTGTTTTACATGGACCGTGTAAGAATTACAGTGTGATTCAGCATGCCTCATGCACCTCATGCATATGCATGACATGCTGACATCACACCGTTTAACTGCAGCCTCCGTGTAAGAGTGATAACTCTTACACGGAGGCTTCCTGAATTTGGCCCAATGAAACCTCCACTATAAAAATCAAACTATAAAAATTAGAATTTGATACCAGATGATAAACTGGGGTCAAATGCTTCCCTTCTTGCATGCAATATCTGTCTATTTATTTTTTGCTTGTAATACCAGATGTTGTTTTCCAAGAGTAACACACTCTGACATTTAAAACAAATGTATTGCCACTATAATAATTTATATTCTTAGCAATATTATAGCATCATGTGTGTGTTTGTATGTAATCAAATAATAGTCATCCAGAATTCCAGTCACCTCTGACCATGCCCATAACGGTGTCAGGCATCATTACTATAGCCAGACTTGTGTAAACCTGGCTGGGGGATTTTATATTCACATATAACTGGGTATAACGGGACAGATGCCTTATCTGTGCAGGAAAGTTTATTTGTATTAGTATATTATAATGTAATATAATTCCAGATTCAGGCTGTCTCATTAGGTCCAGAATAACTAAATATATGTAATGCATAGTCAGGGATAAATTAACAAGTTGGGTTAATGAAGCTTCATCTCCAGGCCCACACCTCTGAGATAGACCCTGCTGCATCTACTCTCAGTACAGTCTAAAATCACATGCTATTGTGACACCAGTGAAAATGCACCTTATAATTTTCAGCTCCAGGTGCATAATCCAGCACTGTGGACTCTGAGCAGAACATTATAAGAGATAAGTGACTTACTCCAGTATGTCTACCCTGATTCCAAAAGACGTGTTCTCTGTGTAAATGGCATACTTCAGTGTAAATCCTATCTATAAATAGTGTTATAGTGGTGGACAGATTCCAAAGACCTGTTCTTGGACTAAGTCAATTAAAATAATTTTGAATCTGAGCCTATATCTTTTATAAAACAAACAAAGGGTAAATTATAAATATTTAATGCTGATACTGTTATCTGTTATATAGGAACTAGTTATCTGAACAATCCTATCCTGCTGAGTCACATCTGATTCCTACAATGACCCCATGAACTGCTACTACCTCCTCAGAACTTGTTATAACTGAATGTAATAAACTCCAGTCAGTATGTTATAGTAGTGACTAGCACCATTTGAAGGATATCTAGTGTTGACTAGTGTCCTAGATGACTTGTATCATATTACATGTGGACATGAGTAAGATATTATAATATTAATAAAAAGTGGAGCAATTACATTTGCAAAACATTAGCTTCTAATGTGACAGAGCATTTGTTTTACTATAACTTGGACAAGAGCAAATTATGATAATATTAATAAAAATAAAATACATGCATAAAGTAAATAAAGTTATTAGAATGTAATGTAAACAAGACAGCTGCCTCCTCCTTAAACCCCACTAGTATTTTTTGTTTTAGTTTGCTTTTCATAGTAGAATTTAAGGATGGACCAGCAGTCCTCCTTAATTACACTGTGTATTTTCTCTTGCATTATTTTTCAAAATCAGAGTATATTTATTTTACATGTGCTCAGACAATTGCAAGCCTATTATTTATTATAATAATATTTATGTATTATGTATTAATTATTAATTTATTGATTATTAATTTATTAATTCATAAGTTATACTATAATTATTACATAATATATACTCTAATCAGACAAGAGTCCCCGTGGACTATGATGTTTGCAGATGACATTGTGATCTGTAGTGAGAGTAGGAAACAGGTGGAGGAGAAACTGGAGATATGGAGAGATGCTCTAGAGAGAAGAAGAATGAAGGTCAGCAGGACTGACAAAATATATGTGTCTGAATGAGAGGGAGGATAGAGGAATGGTGAGGATGCAAGGAGTAGAGGTGGTGAAGGTGGATGAGTTTAAATACTTGGGATCAAGAGTAATGGTGAGTGTGGAAGAGAGGTGAAGAAGACAGTACAGGCAGGATGGAGTGGGTGGAGATGAGTGTCAGGAATGATTTGTGACAGACGAGTACCAGTAAGAGTGAAAGGGAAGGTCGACAAGAGGGTAGTGAGACCAGCTATGTTATATGGGTTGGAGACAGTGGCATTGACAAAAAGGCAGGAGTTACAGCTGGATGTGGCAGAATTAAAGATGTTAAGATTTGCACTGGGTGTGATGAGGGTGGACAGGATTAGGAATAAGTATATTAGTGGGTCAGCCCAGCTTGGAAGGTTTGGAGACAAAGCCAGAGAGGCAAGATTACGTTGGTTTGGACATGTGCTGAGGAGGGATGCTGAGTTTATTGGGAAGAGGATGCTAAGAATGAAGCTACCAGGTAACCGGAAAAGAGGAAGGCCTAAGATAAGGTTTATGGATGTGGTGAGAGAGGACATGGAGGTGGTTGATGTGACAGAAGCAGAGGACAGGAAGAAATGGAAACAGATGATCCGCTGTGGCGACTCCTAAAGGAACAGCCAATATATGATGATGATATACTATAACTATATATAATATCTAATGATTATAATGATATGCAATTATATGTCTGTGTGTGTGTGTGTGTGTGTGTGTGTGTGTGTGTGTGTATATGTATGTGCATATATATATATATATATATATATATATATATATATATATATATATATATATATATAATGTATAAAATTATTTATGAATTTATTTATAAATAGAACAATATTTATTATAATATTAATAAAGAATAAAATATTTGAATCCAGTAAATAAAAATGACAGACACTGTAAGCAAACATACTCTTTATCAACATAAGACTCCATACATTTTTATACAAACTCTTCAAATGTCTAACAATTGAAACTCGACAACAAATGTATTCCACCCAGAAAACTAAGATTCCAAATCCAAAACCTTGTAGAAGAAATTGAATAAAAAACATGGTAAATTTCTACACTCAGTACAGGTAGCCAAACTATGGCCCTGTATGCCATCTGACCCGAAAAGACAATCTTCCCATAATACATTTCTTCACAAAGTAAAACTTCAATGCTCCTGATATTGTCCTGTCTTAACTATTTTAAACAACAGTTCTTTGCTAATATTATTTTCTCTCTCCTTCTTATTACCTTACAAGTAATGAATCCAATGTGGTCTAACTTCCTTACACACACGACATCACTTCTGTTGCCTTCTCTAACCAACACTGTTACATCTATTTCTTACCCCCTTACTGCCCTACTTTCCCTTTAAATACACTGATATTCTGTTTGTAAATGTGTATTATTTTAAGTAACGTGCTATATAAAGAGTATTGTATGATTTCATCTTTCGTGTACAAATATTTGTGTTTATTCCCTTTATTGTCTGTGTATTTTTTCATTCTCTTTTTGAGTTGTTCATGTATTTTGTTTCTAAGTCTTCTATTGTATATCACACTTTGAAGATTTTTCACCCCTGGCTGCCACTGAAAATTGATTTTTGCACTAATGGGATTTTGTATTAAAAATGATACTTCTGTTACCTAAAACTATTTGGTCATTGTATGTGATCAAAGGGGGTTTACTTGGTTAGAACAACTCTCAGTCAAATCCAGTGGACATGTGCTTGTAAAGCACATGTGATTGTAGGCATATTAAGTTTTGTGGGTGATGTGTTTTACTGCACATCTTAAGGGTTATGCATTCATATATAACAAAAATCTCCTGTCCAGCTCAGCCCAGCCATTATATATGGAATTACAATATTTTTTTCTGTATTAGGACTGGAAGCAGGATCCCAGTGGCCAGACAGGGTTAGATTAAGCCCCAGTGATATTTTACTGCTGTAGCTTCTGTCCATCAGATTTTAATAAGTATCTTCCCAACAGAGTAAATGTGAAAGCTCATCTCTCCAGAAAGCATTTATTAACTATGGTTCTAGATCAGATTGTGCTAAAAGTGCTGATTCATTTACTACTCTGAGCTGCCTGCAGGTATACCATTTGCTTTTGCCATTGTTCTTGATGTCTGGATTATGGCTATAAAGGGATTGCAAGTATCACCCCCACCTTATCCTTTGACAATGATTCAAATAAAAATGGAACATTAATGGCAACAAATGTGCAACAGGAACAGCAAAGATAGTATTTATATATACTGAGAAATATCATGATATACTTATAATGCCCTTTATACAAATACACGTTTCTAAAGTCATTACTCTCTTTGTCCAAAAGGCATTCGATACATCAGGAAAGTTAGTGAAGGCTGTACATTAAAACATTCTAAAAGACTTCTGAATGAAGTTTTGTGACAGCCCAATTAATAAATTAAATGAAATTATGTGAAATAAACCTATGGGTACTCAGCTTTGGAATTTTCCCGGCAGTCACAAGTCAGAAACAGGTCTGTTTGTAAAATTTCTGCAGCCTTTGGATTTCTGAAATTAGTAGCTGTTAATGACACAAGATGCTGACTTTAAAAAGAAAGGGAAACTATATTCATTAAATGCATATCCTTAATGGGTATTCCAGTTCTCAGGTCAATTAACTGGTCTGTAAAAAGTAAAATCTTCTGACATGTCCTAATGTTTTAGGGATACTTCTTAACTTTTATGGTCTGCTACAAGAGTCTAAGTGTGGGGAACACACACTTTTCAGTTTACTCCATGAGACAATCGGTATGAGAAAGAGTGCCTTTAAAGCAAGACTGGTCTTTACCCAGATTTATGGACCATCTGTAGTTCTAAAGCTGATGAGTTTTCCAGTTATTTTTGCATCATAATTTTATCCTGTAGGAGAATTTAAGTGCAGATGGGGCAGTCCATAAAAGTAATCCCACTGACATGTTGGTCTCAACAGCGTTACATCCATACCATATATCCTGTCAGCTGCTCTTCTCCCCAGACTGTACTGCGGAGATCTGTGGGAAAAGGAATCAATGATAGTCTAGGGGAAAAAATAATTTGGGTGTGTATTAAGCATTGGGGGTGACCCGGCTAAAACATATCATGTAAATCAAGTTGGATATCGCTCATGAAAAAAGCAGATAATTTCTTCATGAAATATGTCAAAGGAATGAGCATGACTGCATAGGTCAGCCTGGAAAACTGCTTACAGTAAGGCAGTTAGCACAAGTCTGGCAGTTTATTCAGGGGACTAAGCCTATGAGCTGCTAATAAGATGTTTTCTGTATTCTCATATTGATTCTATCACTTTCTAGTTGCCTGCTGTGTAACTCTGAGCCTATCACATAACCAGTGCTGTGGGGAAAATTTTACTAGTCTCCTGGACTCCTTATGAACCTATAATATATTCCAGTGTTAGTAGTTCTCCCATGTGGCAATTTTTCTTATAAATATGCATTTTACTCTGTGAGGCAGTTAATCTACACTCTGGACCTCTAATATATAACTTGCATAAATACAGCATTTTAGGCAATCACTTCTAGAGTACCACATCTTCTTCCGGCTTTTCCAGGTTAGGGGGTCGCCACAGCAGAACTCTGGTCTGCTAATGATTGGCAGTAGATTTTTACAGTGCCAAGGTGCCAGCTTGATGCCCAACCTTCAACGAAGGCACACCCATACACACATGTCTTTCAAATGCCACTCAACCATGGGGAGGACATGCAGACTCCCCAGAGAAGGTGCTCCAGCTGAGAATCGAACAGGAGAACCTCTTGCTGTGAGGCGATAACACTACTGCTGCACCACCACTGTCTACTTCTAGAGCACTACATAGTGTTCAAAATTCCTTTACTATAACAATCACCCACTATAAAACCTATTGTTTTATACATTTTTCATGTCACAGTTCTAACATAGTCCCTAAATTATTTAAATGTGCAAAGTTCCTTACTATTTTTTGTCATTTGTTTCTCTCAAACCTTCCTAGTATAGTCACATTATATATCCCAATGTCGCCAACATTTTTTGTTTCATTTTTATTCATTCACGTGCTAACACATGCTATCAAACCTCCGATCTGACCAATCATGTTGACCACGAATATACATTTTATGCAACCAGTTGCATCTTTTTTGTTCTATTTTTTAAAATGAAGCCTAATTGTATATAAGCAAACCACACAAATGGTACACCACAGGATAAATGTGCTGTTACCAGTCAATGATGTAAACAGTAGTCCACAATATAAAATGACAATGAAACAACCAGGCACTTTGTGTTTCTTTTTCTGCATAAAACTTTTATTCACAAGCAAACAATGGTAAGCACTTTCACTAAATAGCTAGGACTACATGTGATTGGTTGATAGATATTTGAATTTCCTTAAATAATGGACTTAATTTATATCTTTGTATTGGGCTGAGGAAGCTATTTAGTGAAAGCGCTTACCATTGTTTGCTTGTAAATAAATGTTTTATGCAGAAGAAGAAACATGAAGTGCCTGGTTGTTTTGTTGTCATTTTATATTGAGGACTAATTGTATATCACCTAAATGCATTATAGTGCTTTTTATTTAATTATGTTTAGAGGTTATAATACTGATCCACACCAGTGACCTTTTTCAGACTCAGTTGGGGAAGCACTGTCAGGTGAAGTGACTTGCTCAGAATCACACTGAAGACAAATGGAAGCTGGAGGAATCAAACCTAGCTCATTAATAGCTCATATTGTTAATTATCTGTGCTAGATAGTTCAAATTGCTGTAGAAATCGCTGGATTGTAGATTATGTAATGTATGAACTAATTACTCTACCGTTTTTTTTTTTTTTTTTTTTTTGTAGTGATCTGCTCAGCAACCCAGTTAATAAATGAATTGAAAGAAACAGGCAAACAACAAAAAAATAAGGTCAGAACATTGCAAATCCTGCTATTAACGCTCTTTCCTGAAGGAGTATAAATCGCACCCTGTAATTTCATGCCTATTGCTTAGATGTGTTATGGTACTGTTCTTTTCATGCCTATTGCTTAGATGTGTTACGGTACTGTTCTTTTCATGCCTATTGCTTAGATGTGTTATGGTACTGTTCTTTTCATGCCTATTGCTTAGATGTGTTACGGTACTGTTCTTTTCATGCCTATTGCTTAGATGTGTTATGGTACTGTTCTTTTCATGCCTATTGCTTAGATGTGTTACGGTACTGTTCTTTTCATGCCTATTGCTTAGATGTGTTACGGTACTGTTCTTTTCATGCCTATTGCTTAGATGTGTTACGGTACTGTTCTTTTCATGCCTATTGCTTAGATGTGTTACGGTACTGTTCTTTTCATGCCTATTGCTTAGATGTGTTACGGTACTGTTCTTTTCATGCCTATTGCTTAGATGTGTTACGGTACTGTTCTTTTCATGCCTATTGCTTAGATGTGTTACGGTACTGTTCTTTTCATGCATATTGCTTAGATGTGTTACGGTACTGTTCTTTTCATGCCTATTGCTTAGATGTGTTATGGTACTGTTCTTTTCATGCCTATTGCTTAGATGTGTTACAATACTGTTCTTTTCATGCCTATTGCTTAGATGTGTTATGGTACTGTTTTTTTCATGCCTATTGCTTAGATGTGTTATGGTACTGTTCTTTTCATGCCAATTGCTTAGATGTGTGATGGTACTGTTCTTTTCATGCCTATTGCTTAGATGTGTTATGGTACTGTTCTTTTCATGCCTATTGCTTAGATGTGTTATGGTACTGTTCTTTTCATGCCTATTGCTTAGATGTGTTATGGTACTGTTCTTTTCATGCCTATTGCTTAGATGTGTTATGGTACTGTTCTTTTCATGCCTATTGCTTAGATGTGTTATGGTACTGTTCTTTTCATGCCTATTGCTTAGATGTGTTATGGTACTGTTCTTTTCATGCCAATTGCTTAGATGTGTTATGGTACTGTTCTTTTCATGCCTATTGCTTAGATGTGTTATGGTACTGTTCATTTCATGCCTATTGTTTAGATGTGTTATGGTACTGTTCTTTTCATGTCTATTGCTTAGATGTGTTATGGTACTGTTCTTTTCATGCCTATTGCTTAGATGTGTTATGGTACTGTTCTTTTCATGCCTATTGCTTAGATGTGTTATGGTACTGTTCTTTTCATGCCTATTGCTTAGATGTGTTATGGTACTGTTCTTTTCATGCCTATTGCTTAGATGTGTTATGGTACTGTTCTTTTCATGCCTATTGCTTAGATGTGTTATGGTACTGTTCTTTTCATGCCTATTGCTTAGATGTGTTATGGTACTGTTCTTTTCATGCCTATTGCTTAGATGTGTTATGGCACTGTTCTTTTCATGCCTATTGCTTAGATGTGTTATGGTACTGTTCTTTTCATGCCTATTGCTTAGATGTGTTACGGTACTGTTCTTTTCATGCCTATTGCTTAGATGTGTTACGGTACTGTTCTTTTCATGCCTATTGCTTAGATGTGTTACGGCACTGTTCTTTTCATGCCTATTGCTTAGATGTGTTACGGTACTGTTCTTTTCATGCCTATTGCTTAGATGTGTTACGGTACTGTTCTTTTCATGCCTATTGCTTAGATGTGTTATGGTACTGTTCTTTTCATGCCTATTGCTTAGATGTGTTATGGTACTGTTCTTTTCATGCCTATTGCTTAGATGTGTTATGGTACTGTTCTTTTCATGCCTATTGCTTAGATGTGTTATGGTACTGTTCTTTTCATGCCTATTGCTTAGATGTGTTATGGTACTGTTCTTTTCATGCCTATTGCTTAGATGTGTTATGGTACTGTTCTTTTCATGCCTATTGCTTAGATGTGTTATGGTACTGTTCTTTTCATGCCTATTGCTTAGATGTGTTATGGTACTGTTCTTTTCATGCCTATTGCTTAGATGTGTTATGGTACTGTTCTTTTCATGCCTATTGCTTAGATGTGTTATGGTACTGTTCTTTTCATGCCTATTGCTTAGATGTGTTATGGTACTGTTCTTTTCATGCCTATTGCTTAGATGTGTTATGGTACTGTTCTTTTCATGCCTATTGCTTAGATGTGTTATGGTACTGTTCTTTTCATGCCTTTTGCTTAGATGTGTTATGGTACTGTTCTTTTCATGCCTATTGATTAGATGTGTTATGGTACTGTTCTTTTCATGCCTATTGCTTAGATGTGTTATGGCACTGTTCTTTTCATGCCTATTGCTTAGATTTGTTATGGCACTGTTCTTTTCATGCCTATTGCTTAGATGTGTTATGGCACTGTTCTTTTCATGCCTATTGCTTAGATGTGTTATGGTACTGTTCTTTTCATGCCTATTGCTTAGATGTGTTATGGTACTGTTCTTTTCATGCCTATTGCTTAGATGTGTTATGGTACTGTTCTTTTCATGCCTATTGCTTAGATGTGTTATGGTACTGTTTTTTTCATGCCTATTGCTTAGATGTGTTATGGTACTGTTCTTTTCATGCCTATTGCTTAGATGTGTTACGGTACTGTTCTTTTCATGCCTATTGCTTAGATGTGTTATGGTACTGTTTTTTTCATGCCTATTGCTTAGATGTGTTATGGTACTGTTCTTTTCATGCCTATTGCTTAGATGTGTTATGGTACTGTTCTTTTCATGCCTATTGCTTAGATGTGTTGCGGTACTGTTCTTTTCATGCCTATTGCTTAGATGTATTACGGTACTGTTCTTTTCATGCCTATTGCTTAGATGTGTTATGGTACTGTTCTTTTCATGCCTATTGCTTAGATGTGTTATGGTACTGTTCTTTTCATGCCTATTGCTTAGATGTGTTATGGTACTGTTCTTTTCATGCCTATTGCTTGCTTAGATGTGTTACGGTACTGTTCTTTTCATGCCTATTGCTTAGATGTGTTACGGTACTGTTCTTTTCATGCCTATTGTTTAGGTGTGTTACGGTACTGTTTTTTTCATGCCTATTGCTTAGATGTGTTATGGTACTGTTCTTTTCATGCCTATTGCTTAGATGTGTTATGGTAGTGTTCTTTTCATGCCTATTGCTTAGATGTGTTATGGTACTGTTCTTTTCATGCCTATTGCTTAGATGTGTTACGGTACTGTTCTTTTCATGCCTATTGCTTAGATGTATTACGGTACTGTTCTTTTCATGCCTATTGCTTAGATGTGTTATGGTACTGTTCTTTTCATGCCTATTGCTTAGATGTGTTATGGTACTGTTCTTTTCATGACTATTGCTTAGATGTGTTATGGTACTGTTCTTTTCATGCCTATTGCTTAGATGTGTTATGGTACTGTTCTTTTCATCCCTATTGCTTAGATGTGTTACGGTACTGTTCTTTTCATGCCTATTGCTTAGATGTGTTACGGTACTGTTCTTTTCATGCCTATTGCTTAGATGTGTTACGGTACTGTTCTTTTCATGCCTATTGCTTAGATGTAGTATGGTACTGTTCTTTTCATGCCTATTGCTTAGATGTGTTATGGTACTGTTCTTTTCATGCCTAGTGCTTAAATGTATTACGGTACTGTTCTTTTCATGCCTATTGCTAAGATGTGTTATGGTACTGTTCTTTTCATGCCTATTGCTTAGATGTGTTATGGTACTGTTCTTTTCATGCCTATTGCTTAGATGTGTTATGGTACTGTTCTTTTCATGCCTATTGCTTAGATGTGTTACGGTACTGTTCTTTTCATGCCTATTGCTTAGATGTGTTACGGTACTGTTCTTTTCATGCCTATTGCTTAGATGTGTTACGGTACTGTTCTTTTCATGCCTATTGCTTAGATGTGTTACGGTACTGTTCTTTTCATGCCTATTGCTTAGATGTGTTATGGTACTGTTCTTTTCACGCCTATTGCTTAGATGTGTTACGGTACTGTTCTTTTCATGCCTATTGCTTAGATGTGTTACGGTACTGTTCTTTTCATGCCTATTGCTTAGATGTGTTACGGTACTGTTCTTTTCATGCCTATTGCTTAGATGTGTTATGGTACTGTTCTTTTCATGCCTATTGCTTAGATGTGTTACGGTACTGTTCTTTTCATGCCTATTGCTTAGATGTGTTACGGTACTGTTCTTTTCATGCCTATTGCTTAGGTGTGTTATGGTACTGTTCTTTTCATGCCTATTGCTTAGATGTGTTATGGTACTGTTCTTTTCATGACTATTGCTTAGATGTGTTATGGTACTGTTCTTTTCATGCCTATTGCTTAGATGTGTTATGGTACTGTTCTTTTCATGCCTATTGCTTAGATGTGTTATGGTACTGTTCTTTTCATCCCTATTGCTTAGATGTGTTACGGTACTGTTCTTTTCATGCCTATTGCTTAGATGTGTTACAGTACTGTTCTTTTCATGCCTATTGCTTAGATGTGTTACGGTACAGTTCTTTTCATGTCTATTGCTTAGATGTAGTATGGTACTGTTCTTTTCATGCCTATTGCTTAGATGTGTTATGGTACTGTTCTTTTCATGCCTAGTGCTTAAATGTATTACGGTACTGTTCTTTTCATGCCTATTGCTAAGATGTGTTATGGTACTGTTCTTTTCATGCCTATTGCTTAGATGTGTTATGGTACTGTTCTTTTCATGCCTATTGCTTAGATGTGTTATGGTACTGTTCTTTTCATGCCTATTGCTTAGATGTGTTATGGTACTGTTCTTTTCATGCCTATTGCGTAGATGTGTTATGGTACTGTTCTTTTCATGCCTATTGCTTAGATTTGTTATGGTACTGTTCTTTTCATGCCTTTTGCTTAGATGTGTTATGGTACTGTTCTTTTCATGCCTATTGCTGAGATGTGTTATGGTACTGTTCTTTTCATGCCTATTGCTTAGATGTGTTATGGTACTGTTCTTTTCATGCCTATTGCTTAGATGTGTTATGGTACTGTTCTTTTCATGCCTATTGCTTAGATGTGTTACGGTACTGTTCTTTTCATGCCTATTGCTTAGATGTGTTACGGTACTGTTCTTTTCATGCCTATTGCTTAGATGTGTTACGGTACTGTTCTTTTCATGCCTATTGCTTAGATGTGTTACGGTACTGTTCTTTTCATGCCTATTGCTTAGATGTGTTATGGTACTGTTCTTTTCATGCCTATTGCTTAGATGTGTTATGGTACTGTTCTTTTCATGCCTATTGCTTAGATGTGTTACGGTACTGTTCTTTTCATGCCTATTGCTTAGATGTGTTATGGTACTGTTCTTTTCATGCCTTTTGCTTAGATGTGTTATGGTACTGTTCTTTTCATGCCTATTGCTTAGATGTGTTATGGTACTGTTCTTTTCATGCCTATTGCTTAGATGTGTTACGGTACCGTTCTTTTCATGCCTGTTGCTTAGATGTGTTACGGTACTGTTCTTTTCATGCCTATTGCTTAGATGTGTTACGGTACTGTTCTTTTCATGCCTATTGCTTAGATGTGTTATGGTACTGTTCTTTTCATGCCTATTGCTTAGATGTGTTATGGTACTGTTCTTTTCATGCCTATTGCTTAGATGTGTTATGGTACTGTTCTTTTCATGCCTATTGCTTAGATGTGTTATGGTACTGTTCTTTTCATGCCTATTGCCTAGATGTGTTACGGTACTGTTCTTTTCATGCCTATTGCTTAGATGTGTTACGGTACTGTTCTTTTCATGCCTATTGCTTAGATGTGTTACGGTACTGTTCTTTTCATGCCTATTGCTTAGATGTGTTATGGTACTGTTCTTTTCATGCCTATTGCTTAGATGTGTTATGGTGCTGTTCTTTTCATGCCTATTGCTTAGATGTGTTATGGTACTGTTCTTTTCATGCCTATTGCTTAGATGTGTTACGGTACTGTTCTTTTCATGCCTATTGCTTAGATGTGTTACGGTACTGTTCTTTTCATGCCTATTGCTTAGATGTGTTATGGTACTGTTCTTTTCTAAGCATGACCTTTTGTATAATAGTAACTGAAACAGGCAGTGAAGCTTATACCAAACTTCTGAAACTGTCTCTTCTTCTCTATATCCCTTGGTCCAAATGTGCCCATGTCTCTCAACAGTCCAGATTTTCACAGAATATCTAGATTTTTGCCCCATATGTTTGGTCTGTTACTGATAAAATTTGTGGTTTTCTGACAAATTATGGAGTACTGAATTCACTAAATAATGACAAATATTTGAGTTTGAGAATTCATATCTTTTGAAAAATGCATGCTAATTCAAAACTTGTTATTCTACCAACTCTCTGAGTTTATTAGAGCAAGTTTTAAAATATGTCCTCCTCTTTTTTGTCCTTTGTCCTTTGTCTACGTCATTATTTTTAGTTTTGCCCAGATTTTGTGTCCTAAAAGTTTGAGAGGTATGAATGTGCCCCTGTGCCAAAGGTGAAGGTGTACAATGGATCTATCCAAGGGGATTACAGAGCAGGTGACATGCTTCCATGGAAAGTCTGTTGTTAATATTAAAATAACCATGTTCTCCTGTAACTTTGGAACTGGCCAGCTACTAAAGGAATGCTATAAGGTTTTGTGTGTTTAAATGTTTATTAATTAAGTTTGTCATTGTATTGATTGATGACGTTTATTCATTTTCAGTGTACTTTCCCAGTACTTCTGTCACTGAGTCTGTTAAAGTCTGTGACATTTTAGTGAAAGGTGATGCTTATTTTAAATATTTTAGAGCTTTATTTTAAAGAATGACTGTCTTGAAATTGTGCAGTATTATGTCTAAATGATGTCAAAGCCAAATCATCCGACTTCCCTATTTAGCCAGACTTGTGGCACAGCAAATAAACGGATACTTAGCCATACCTCTTAACTGTAGAGAATGTTGCAGAATGTCCAGATTTGTGCTTCATATTTTTATTCTGTTCCTTATAAAATGTGTAGTCCTCTGACAAATCATTACGCATGGCAGTTACTAAATAATGACGTACTTTAATATCCTTCAAAAAATGCTTGTTTCTGCAAAACCTGTTATGATAATAACTTCCTAATTTTATAAGAGCAACTATTTAAAATCTGTCCCTATTTTTGGCTTTGTCCCCAATTTTGTGGCTAATAGGTTGAGACTTATGATTGCAGTAGTTATTACAGATGTGGAACACTACGTCTTATAATGTGCAACAAGTGAACAGACAGTGCGACACAAACCAAGAGCTTACTGACAACTTCAGCTTGGAAGCTCACATGTAAATTTATACTTATAAAATGTTATTTGATGAACTAATATGATTCAGTATTATTTACCATAGATATTGGTTAAAATATTCTTAACATTCAATGTGTGACAGACCCCTTCAATATGGAACAGCTAGGAGTGTGGACTTTTTAAGACTCCAAATGAGAAATGTTCCTCATAATAAGGTTCACTTGCGAGAGATGGGGCTATGATGGAAATATCATCCAGATGAAATTAAATGTTAAAGATTCTGGCTCTAAACCTACAGCCAACAACTATCAAAATGATTTTCAAGTTAGAATGCAGGCTGTCACCAGGGCTGAGAAGGCCATATTCGTGTATTAATGCATGTAGGTGTTACATTTGTTGACTGGGGAAGCCTTGCTGTGCCTGTTTTCAATGGAGGCCTGGGGAGAATCTGCAGTATTTTCAGTATAGTCAAAATCTTCACTTATCCAATATCATCATTGGGCAGAATGCAGTTAAACCTAAATTTAAAATGCGTTATTTGCAATTTATTACTTACTGCATTGCTCTAATGCAGGGATGTGTTTGAGAGTCTTGAAGAAAAAGGCAAATGGTGGGCAGGCTTCATGAGGTGTCCTGCTTAGCATTGTGGGAGTAATAAGAGTTGGCTAGCTGAAGCTGTGGGGCAGGATTCTCACACATGACAAAAGGTGGGAGGGGCCACTTAGAGGTGTGTCACAGAATCTGCCTGCCTCCTTTCTGAAAGCATTTCTGTGTCTATGTATGTATATTTTGATATTGCGTTCACTGCTGCAATATTCATCATGTATGGGACTCCCTGACGTGGAAGCCCAGCGACTGACCAGTCTACCAAAGCCTACAATTCTTTAAGGTACATCACCCAAACGCACTTCATGTAGTGTAGGGCATAAAACTGATGTTCAGCCATACCATCTTCAGTAAAGCTGGCTGTAATTGGTTATTACATTTGTCTGTTTGCAGGTAGTGAGCTATAGTTCGCACTGTCTGACAGCAAAAAGCTTTACATTTGTCATGCTGTTTCCATTGGGGTTGCTGTAGTAGTGGCCTTGAACATCCTGAGTTGTCATTTAAATCATAGATGAGCACTTCTCCTATGTGATTGTAGGAAGCTGCTGCTTATTGCTGCAGATAATTGTTACATTAATTAATACTTTCTATGGGGTGGTTTGAAATAATTAAGGTCTTTGCCTCGACACAAGGTATAGGGTTTGATTCTGACTTGGTTATTGTCTAGGCTTAGTGGCCCTTTAGGTAGTTAGCCTATTATTCACCTATGATCGCCTATGTTCATATCAATCACTGCTGCAATAGCCTAAGCTATATGGGTTATTTCCTGCCAAGGATATAACAGCCGGCCAGCTTCCAAAGCTTCAGAGCACTTTCCACATGCCTTAAGAACCAATAGGCTTGAGCTAACTAAAAAGGCAGGCTTGGGCACCAAGCCCTTCAGAGCTTTCCTGTCATTGAAGAGAGAGCCCCTCTGCAGGCTTTTGAAAATTGATGGATGGCTTGTGCCATTCCCTTGCTGGGCAGATTTTTGAGGAAAAGCCTTCCACATTAAAGTCAAATGTTTGTTTTATTGTACTTTCCTGTTTAGAAAAGTTATTTTTAAGCTAAGAGTTTGTGTTTTAACTGACTGTCATGAGACTTAACTGTGCTTTTAAATGGGAGCACATTTTTTTCCTTGTCAGTTAAAAGTTGTTTGATGAATAATTGAAAAAAGTGACTTTTAAAGACTTTAAATTTGTACTGACCTACTGCTTGTTTTCCCCCAGAAAAGAGGCACCATTTCAGTTTGACCATGGAGCAAACTATTGTCCCCAGAGGGGGTCCTTCTTCCAGCCCCAAAAATAAAAAAGTTAAGCAAACAGCCTTTGCCACCACAGCAGGCTAGAAATGTGCCTCAGCTGCAGGTAGATGACTCTGCTTAGCCACAGCTTGTTCCTCAGACCACTCATCATTTACCCTGGATCCTGCTGGTGTAGCACCTACAGCCACTGTGGACTGGGGATTAGCCATGTCCTCTGCAGCTGTTAGGTCTCTTCGGTGGCATAGGAGAGTCACTCTTGTCAATCCAGGGAGAGGGGAAAGGGAAAGACTTCTGTCTTTGGTCAGAGTGTTGTGCCCATCCCTGGGGGACCTGCTGCTGCCATGAATAACATGTCAGGTCCATTTTCCTGTCAAAAAGAAATAGAAAACTAAACAAGTATCTAATCCTTCTTAAATTTCCTTAGGCAAGAATAGTTTACTTGCTTTGACTCAGGGTTTAATTCAATCTACTGATCCTTATTAGAAGGAAGTTTCTGGTAAAAGAAAGAGGGGTATTTCTTGTCCTGAAGAGATTAAAGGCTCTGAATCTGGGCAGGAAGGTGAACGGATGGATAAATTGTTTTCTCCTCAGTTATCGGATTCAGATTCAGGGGAGAGCTCAGTTTCTGATCTTTCCTGTGAGTGTTTCTCTTTCTCTGAGGCTGTTTAAAGAATGCACAAATGTTTTCAATTGGAGAACAATGAGGTTTAACAATCCCTCAGAAAATACAACTCTGTTCTGTCATCTCTGGAGCATGTGTGTGTGTGCGTGTGTGCGTGTGTGTGTGTTTGTGTGTGTGTGTGTGTGTGTGTGTGTGTGTGTGTGTGTGTGTGTGTGTGTGTGTGTGTGCGTGTGTGCGTGTGTGCGTGTGTGCGTGTGTGTGTGTGTGTGTGTTACTGACAATTTTTCTGATAGTCAGCCTGCTGCCACTGAAAGGCAGATATAATGTATAAAATTCCTCAGTCTTTTAAGTTTTTATACGCTCTTCTCAAACCTGACCCAGTTGCTATAGCTTTAGATAATTTTTGGGTTGGTAAACAGCTAGTTAATTCCAGTCCTACTCTTTCTGACAAGAATGGGATGATTATTGATAAGTATGGGGAAAAGAATATGCATCTACAATTTTGATTTTCAGAATTTTGAACTGTTGGGTTCATATGTTAAAGTTTATTCTAATTGCAGAAGTATGAGGAATGTTTTCTCTGAAGTTTCTTTTTGTAAGGAAAATCCATTTTGCCAGTCATCTGTCATTCTTTACAGGGTGTGTATGACTCATTTCATACATCTTCCAGGGCTAAGGCCACTGATACTATTCTGAGGAAGTTTCCCTGTCTGCATTCTCAGGACTGTCTACATGATGTGAAAAAAATTATCTTGCATTCTCCTTCAGCTAGAGATTTAGTTTTTGGTTTCTGTGCTGCAGAGGTTATCACAAAGTGAGAAGAAAGGGGTAAATTTATACAGATTTTCAACACACCTACTTTTAAATTTTCAAAGGGATTCTCTAATTCCTCATCCAGTTTTGGCAAAAAAAAAACAGTCTCAACAAAATGCGAGTAAACAGGTGTTTAAGAAGAAATGGTGGGTGGGGGGTCCAAAAAGAATACAGGAACCCCACAAAAACACAAGAGCAGACCAACAAGTCAGAATGACTATTTAAGGGACCCCCCCCCCACCTTGGCAGTCCCTTTTCCTTCCAGAAAGTTTGAATCACCACTTTTCTCTTTGGCAACAGACAGTTTCAAACAAATGGGTTCTGAAAATTATTCATCGAGGTTACAGCTGATAGTGGTAGGAAATGCTTTCTTTCCGTGAGCTAATTCCTCACCCACCAGACCATATTCCTTTGTTTCCACCTGTCCTTCAACACATACTATCCCAGGGAGTAATAGAACCAGTTCCTCTTTCCCATATTGGGAAAGGGTTTTGTTCAAAGATGTTTTTAGTACCAGGGAAAGAAAATGCTTGGAGACCAGTCCTGGATCTTTCTTCCATCAATTGGTTTGTGATCGTACTCAAGTTCAAAATGATGTCACTTCCCAACCTGTTACCTCCTCTTCCTCATTTAGGTTTTCTGGTAACACCTGATTTAAAAGATGCATATAATCACATCCCTATTCATTTAGACGTCAGGTGTTTCTTAAGGTTTTTTTGTCTCTGGATCACATTATCAGTTCTCTACCTTGCCCTTTGAAATGTCCATGCACCAAAAGAGTTCACAAAATGTCTAGCTCCAGTTATAGCTCACTGCAGGCTACAGGGTATCCACATCTTTCCACGTTTAGATGACTTGCTTATCTTTGCAGAGTCTTTTTCAAAGTGTTAGGAATCTCACACTTGGTTCAGACATCTCTTACGTAAGCTGGGATTCCAAAAGAACATCCAAAAGTCATTATTTTACTCCTTCACACAGGATTGTGTTTCTGAAGTTTCAACTAGACATTTCAGTTCAAAGGGCTTTTCTCCCACAGGAAAGAATATATCTAGATCTAGATCTGTTTCTAAGGTTTTACACTCAGACTTCAGTCACTGCGAGGGAATATTTCAGGATTTTGGGTCTCATGGTTTCTATGAATCTCATGATAACCCTGGCAAAACTCTGCATGAGAAGGATATAATGGTATCTAAGTTTCTTTGGTCCCAGCACAAACACCTTTTGTCTTTTCAAATCCCATTGCTGGTATTTGTCTAAATAGAAAGCATTTGGTGGAGAAGGCAAATTTCCCTAAATCCAGGTCTCCCCTTCTACCTCCTTGCTCCATATAAGTCAGTCACCACACATCCTTTGGACTCTGCTTGGAGAACAAGTTCATAAGGGATATAAGTGCAAGATGTGTGGGTCACCAAGAAGATGCAAGCACATAAATATAAAAGAGATGCTTGCCCAGATCAAGACACACAACTCTCTGAATCATCTTTGGTCCCCTGGACTTCTTCAAGTTGTTGCAGACAATACCACAGGCATGTAGTATAGCAACAAGCAAGGGAGAACCAGGTCATACCCTCTTTGCAGATTAGTCATGTCAGCTTGGGATATATCTTCATAGCGTAGTCTCACTCTACAGGCATCCTACATTCTGTCAGAGAAAACTGTCTGGCAGACAAGCTGGGAAGGACAAGGGCAGAGCATCACAAATGAAAATTAGATAGGGGTCTTCCAACATTTGATCCATCTGTGAGGAGTTCATTAAGTAGAACTCTTTGCCTTCTCTCTGAACAATCAGCTGGCACGATTCTGCTCCAGGACTCCATGCAAGAAGGCCTGGAAGACAATTTGTTTTCTTTTCCTTGGACAGAAATGTTCCTGTATCCTTTCACACCCTTTCCACTCACTGATATCCAGGGTACTTCTGAAGATTCAGAAGGAAGCCCCCCAGATCATTGTGGTGACTCCCTTATGGCCCAGACAACAGTGGTTTACCCTTCTTTTGGAAAATGTTGAGGAAAATCATCACAAGCTTTCTCACAAAATGGATCTACATACTCAAGACTGGCGTGTTTGATACACTCTGACCCCAAAAAACTTCAACTGACTGTCTGGCTGATAGGGTCTTAATTCTCTTTAGGTACCTGTTTACTGAGGACATGCAGTACATACTAATGGAGGCAAGAAAGCCTGCTACTAAAAAAATCATATATTAGCAAATGGAAAAGGTTTTCTAGTTGGTGTCAACAACATAACCAGAACCCATTCAGGATAAGTATTTCTCTAGCTTTACAATATTTGTGTGAGTTACTATCCTGTGTTTTTTCTTACTGTTCCATCAAAGTTCATTTACCAGCCATTTCACCATGTTTGCTCGTAGATCCTTCTCTTTCAATGCATTCTCATATCAAAATGTTTTTGAAAGGGGTTTTACATAAGATGCCTCCAAGAAAACCAGTGGATCTTCCTTGGGTTCTTAATTTTGTGTTAGAAAAGCTAACACTCTAACATTTGTTCCATTTGAACCAGCTAGTCTAGCTGACTTGAGGGTCTTAACATGGAAAACTGTTTTACTGATTGCTCTGACCTTTGCTAGAAGAGTATCTGAATCTCAGGCTCTTATGGTGAGTCAATCCTATCTAATTTTCCACAGGACTTTGTGTGAGGAAGATTGTGATAATTGCCCTCAGCAATTTAAACTAATCCTTTTTGTATGCCTAAAGTGGAGATCTGACTTTAAGCTAAACTATCCATCTCCTCATTTTTTCCTGAGCTTAAAAGTGAAGGAGAAAGGATACCGCATACTTTGAATGTCCACAGACAATTCAGGTACTATCTTGGCAGAAATACATTTTTCAGGTCTTCAGATCAGTTGTTCATTTCTTGTAAAGGTAAGAAGAAGGGACAATCTGTGTCAAATCAGACTATTTCCAAATGGTTGTCTCAGGTTATTCGTTATACTCACCTCACCAAGATTATTCCATGCAGAGTTAAGGCCCACTCTACCAGGGCCTTGGTTTCATCTCTGTTTTTTGGAAAGGGTTGGATTCTAAAAGTATTCTAGAAGTAGCAACTTGCTCCTCTATATATATGTTTATAAAGCATTGGAAGCCTGATTCCTTGTCTAAGTCAAAATCAGGCTTTGCTAGAACCATTCTCTGGGATCTTCCAGACCCTTCTTCTTCCACCTCCCAATTATAATTAGTTATGGTAATCTACTTGTATAGCTAAGGGTACTGCAGCAGTGGTCAATATGATGAACATAGTACAGCTGTGTAAGTAAATTTATCATAACAGTAGATGTTTGAGTGATCACTGCTGCAGTGCACTTTCCCTTCCTCCATCCCCCTTGCTTCTTAGTGTGTTGTTTTTGCCAGGTGTGGACACTTATTATCTGTTGTTCCTAGCATTGTCCTTTCAGAGCTCTGTCTCCCTTTGTCTGTTGGCATGAAAGATCTGAAGGATGTGGTGTTCAACCCTGTCTTTTTAGTCTGCTCAGCATGAGCTGTCTAATGGTTTAAGTGCATGGAAGGTGCCCTGAAGCTTTAGAAGATGGCCAGCTCTTATATCCTTGGCAAGGTATAACCCATATAGATAAGGCTATTGCAGCAGTGATCATTCAAACATCTGTTGCTAGGGTAAGTTTACTTACACAACTGTACTTTACCACAATGTCACGTGAGATACTAGTTATTACAGATCTATAGATTTGATTTTAGCACCATGGAACTTTTCTCAATTGTGTTTATTATTGTACGTACCCATCTCATAGGGACCATCTCAAAATGTTTGTCAGTTGTGCAGTAAATGCAGTTATGAATAGTAACAGGAAACTGAAGCACTGAGCATTTTATCTCTGTTATAGCAAAAGCTAGTTTATTGAGAGCAATTTGATGTGGGCAGAGTTTAATCATTTTCCAATATTTCTAACGAAATGGAGTGAGTATAAAAGAATTACTTTATTTAACTAATTAAAATATTACCTTAGGATATATAGTGGACTGATAAATCTTTTACTGCCAGAAATTTAGTTAAATGCAGGAGACCCAGATGCAAATAATATATTGGTCTGACTGACACGTGCTTATTGTAAATTCACATGCCTGCAAAGAAAGTAATGGTTAGTTAAATCAGGCTATGCACTTTATCTACAATGTTCTAAATAATAAATAGATACATGAATAGATATAAATGACAAAATTAGCAACTTGTTCACAAAATAGCAATTTATTAGCAAATATACAAAACCAATGCATACTAAACACAAGTATCATAACAGAGAGTTCAATACTTGTAAGTGAACACACCCTGATCATGGTGCAGAATTGGTTTTATATTACTTCTCAGGGAAGCTTAGCAACAGCTAATTATAAAGTCCAATCAAGACACTATAGAACAAGCTTTGATGTCTATGATCCAATACAGATTCATTTAGCACAGTTCATAAACTTAGAGACAATGTCATTTGAAAGAATAGGTGACAGCGAAGTTTACCTCAGACTGCTCGGTACTGTGGCAAATGATTTTACATTCTGAAATTAATATGAAAATGTTCCTGATATGTTACCTGTTTTAAATGATGATTTAATTGCACACACAGTTCACAATTCATTGTAGCCACAATGTACGTCTCTAACTACTAAATTGTCTGGTTATGTCATAACATGACATCATGTAGGTAAAGCTCATTGTATTTTAATTCTTTAGTGATATCATGACATCATATAGGAACTTTTCACTGCATCATTTGAATTGTTTGGTTATGACATACAATCACTTAGTGTTTATGGCAGTTCTCGACAAGTTACTATGATATGAATTGCTTAAAGTACAGCATCTTAACACTCGTCTTTGTTGACTACAATACTTTTCCAACTTTACAGATAAAACATGTATGGGGAGTATTGCAAAAGATGGGAGATTTACTACTTTAATAGATATATTGCTAAGAAGAACACACTGACTTGAATTTAAACATGCTTATCAGAATCCACAAGTATAGTGAGCATATGCAAGAAACTCATAACCAACCTCTTGGATGTTTATATGCACTTTTAACATGAGTCATCTCCCTACCTTTCAGCTGTCCAGAATTCTGCAGAACTTCCAGATTTTTGGCTCATACTTTTTTTTTTGTTTCTCACTAAATTTGCATTTTTTTGCCAAATCATTAAGGATTGTAGTCACTAAATAATGATACATATTTTAGCTTCAGACTTCATATCCCCAGAAAACTACATGCTAATGCAAAACCTATTATTCTAACATCTTTCTAAGTTTATAAGAGCAATTTTTAAAACTTGTCCCTATTTTTGGGCTTTTGATCCCCCCATTTTTTTGAGGGAGTTGTCCCTGATTTCTATTTTGATGGGTTGAAAAGTATGTTCATCTATGCTAACTAACATGAGTTTTTGTTGTTCTATGAAATCTACGTTATCTCTTGAGACACCATCACCACTTAATCAAGCGTTAAAATTATAGAAATATAATCACCTGAAATACTAACAGGCAACTCAGGTTAGAAAGCAATTTAATATTATTATCAGCAAAAAGGAGAAACCAACACACAATGAATTACACAAAAAAGATAAAATACGAACAGCTTTAATTCCAGATTCACAGCAGCAGCTTATTCAGTAAGCGCTTTCGTCATCACAACTTCCTCAGACTGAATAAAACCAATTAGGAATAACCCTTTTATATAAAACTCATTCATCAATGAGCACAATTATCTTAAAGAACAGCACACTTATAAAAATGTTCATGACCATACAAAACACATTTTACAAGCCATGTTTGCCATTATTATACTAACATTTCAGTTTATTTTTTAAATATACCTTAAAACTTTCTTTCTCATTTATTCCAGGAGGGTGACTTGCATTCAATTTGACTATCCAGCAGTATTCTTTCCATTTAACTCATCTTCTGCTGATAGTTTCATGTCAGAATTAAACACTCTATCTATAACCATAAACTTAGGGGTCCTCCTACATTTACCATCCATAAAATGTTTACCCCAAGCATTATTAATATCGTTTTTTTTAATAGCATATAAATGCTCCTTTATCCGTTTGCATAACTCTGTTGTGGTCATACCTACATAATATGAGGTACATTCTGAGCATTTAGACAAATATACCACATACTTCATCATACAAATATTTTCATTCTAAGCATATATTAACATTTTATTCATACTAATTGAAATAATTCCTTTGTATATATACTTACAAAAACTACAATTTAAACATTTTATCAACTTCTCTCTTTTTTCTTGTATATATTTAACCTTATCTTGAAACACATTTTTCAGATTTTTATATTTTTTATTTACAAAAATAAACTGTTCACCAATTACATCTTTCATTTCTGGAAAGCTCATCAGAATTTTCCAGTTTTCCTTCAACAGACTTTTAATTTGTCCACCATCAACCGAATAAGGTATTACCATACCCAAACTATAGTCTTTGCCTGTATTGATTTTAATTCTTTTACTTTCATTCTGAAATTGCCCTATATGTGTATGTATGACTCTAGACTTGTTTATATTCCTAATGCTATCCATTTCTTCTTTTTTGCTTTTTATAAATACTTCCGGGTAGCCCCTAACTACAAACTTTACTACATATCTCTTTCTTCACCATATTTCATATCACAGTCAGTTAGATCACTAACTCTTTTTAACTGTCCTGCTACAATATTATACTTAACATAACTCGGATGCATACTATTAAAATCCAAATATGTATTACTTTGGACACTCTTTTTATATATTTTGGTATAAAACCTATCTAATTTCTTATATACCTCCACATCAAAGAAATAAATACTTAAATAACTATAATTTAATAATATTGCTATCACTTAGCTAATAAGCATTGAGTTTATTTTAACAATGCATTGTTTCATCCAGATTACATCTCCTCTTCTTTTCTGAATTACTGTGTCGGGTCAGGATACATAGTACACACCTTTACGGAATATAAAAGAAAACAGTGACCAGTTAGTCTGTAACATCAGTGATCGTCAGGTAAGAACAATACACTGCATATTTCATTAAATGTCATGACCACAAAACTAATCCAGACAAGGTGATTTACGTTAAAATGTATACCATCTGAATCATTTTGTGTTAGTTTGACTAGAACCCTTTCTCCAGCAGGTGGCACTATAGCCATAACCAACATGCTGCATGTCATTTGACATCTCAATTTGAAGCTGCAAAGTTACCCTTTTTCTTGTGACTTGTTAAGTTAGGACTTGATGTTCACATCTATTTTCAGTTGCCTATCATTTTAAGATGGAAATCCTTCTTAGACTTTACTGTTTATTATTTTATATATACTTTTCTTTTCTTTGAGACAATAAACTACACAAAGCAACAATCTAGGCCGACAGTTCTTGAGATATAGAAGGCTAAGAAAATACATCCCTTTTAAGTAAACAACCCATAGCTTTACTGACTGCCAGTAAAAGTGCCTGCAGTACATTTATTTACTTACTTATTTAGTTATTTGCAGTTGTTAACCAGGCTAGAGCACTGATATATAGTGAGAAAGTATGGTCTCAGCTCAGGAACAAACAGAACAAACAGAAAACTACAAAACAAAAATGAAATGTATATAAAATGCTTTTCTTCAAAGAAAACAATGTAAGTAACACATTGAAATAATACATTTGGAGAGTCTATCACAACAAAACAGAGGAAATCATATATAATGATAAAATAATAAAAAGTAACTCAAACTAAAATCAGGAGTGAAAACCCTGGTGAAAAATACATTTATATTTGCATTTACATCCTCACCAACCCCCTTTTTCATTTTCTTCATGGGGTCGGGGTATCATGTTAACTGTCGCCATCTCTCTCAATTTAATGCCATACCCCTGCCTTCTTCGACAGTCATGCCTGACTGTCGCAGATCTTCTGTCACACAATCCATCCACCTCTTTGCCGGATGTCCTTGTTTCCTCTTATCTTCTTCCTGTCTGCTCCAAATCTTCTTCACCAAAATGCCTTCTGCACTTCTACACGTGTCCGAACCACCATAATCTGTTCTCTTTTATCTTTTCTGCAATTGGAGCTACTTTGGCTTCTGCTGTAATATCCTTATGTCTTTGTCTGTCCCACAGTATGCATCCTACCACCCTTCTCAGGCACTTCATTTCCATCATCACTAGCTTCCTCATCTGTTCTGCCTTTACTGGCCAGGTTTCTGTACCATACAGTACTCATACCACTGTCTTGCACATCTTACTTTTCAGCTGCTTTGGCATTCTTTTTGTCATTCACTATACCTGAAACTCTTATGTCAGTTGGTTGCAGCCCCTGTGATTCTAGCTTTGACCTCTTCATTCAGACTTCCCTTCTTCTTCCAGATACTTGAAGCTATTAACCTGTTCCACTATCTTCCCTTCAGTCTCAATTCTCAGCTTCTTCTGATTTCCCCAATTTGCTGCCATTACCACTGTCTTGTGCTCAGTTTCATCCCATGTGCCTTCAGTTTTGTATTCCATTTCTCTATCCTTTGCTGAACTTCTTGCTCAGAGTCTGCCTGTAATACCACATTGTCTGCATACAGTAACTTTGTTGATCTGTCCCCACTGACTTGTTTGCTAATTTCGTCCATCACCAGTATGAAAAGCAGTGGGCTCAGAGCTGAACCCTGGTGCACACCCACTCCCACTGGGAACCCCTCTGTGAGACCGAACATTGTTTATACTTGAGTAATTGGGTCCTTGTACAAAGTCTGCACTAATTCTACCAATGTTTCTGGGACTTTGAACCACCAACAGTACTGCCCAAATCAGCTTTCTTGGGACCTTGTCATATGCTTCCAGCAAGTCTAGGAATGCCCAGTATGACTCTTTCCTCATCTCTAGCTTCTTCTCAACTATCTCTCTCAATGCAAACATCGGGTCAGTTGTGTTGCATCCTGATTTGAATCTGAACTACTCATCTCCCATCTTACATTCTACTACCCTGCATATTTGTTTATCAATCACCCTCTCCAGGACATTCATACAATGAACCAAGAGTTTGATGCCTCTGTATTGCCCACAGTTGTGGATGTGCCCTTTGTTCTTGTACACTGGCACAAGTATGGCTATTCTCCATTCATCTGTGATACATCTTTCTCTCCACACTGCTATAGTACCCTCATGAGCCATTTCTTCCCTATCTCACCCAGCAACTTTATCATATCTGCTGTGACTTCATCTGAGCCTGCTTCTTTCCCTGACTCCATCTTCTTTAGTGATGTTCTTACTTCTTCTAAGGTGGGCTCCTCTTCTTCAGTCATTGTAGGCTGTTTCTGGGGCAGTACAGCTTCTGTGGGATTTTCTTCATTCAGAAGCTGCTGGAAATACTCCTTCCATCTGCATTTGATGTCTTGTGGACTGGTGAACAGGTTGTTGCTGACATGCCTTAGGAAGGATGTCTGTCTTCTTTATCTTTCTGTCTTTGTCTTGCAACCTGACATAGTTTCTTTGTGCCACCTACTGAGTCACTTTCCAGAAGCTGGTAGATTGCCTCCGATGCCCTGTTCTTTGCTATTGTAACTCTTTCCTTAGCCTTTTTATTAGCCAGCCAGTATTCCTTCTTAGCCTGATTGGTCTTTTCTATCTCTCACATTTTCCTGCACTCCTTCTTTCTTTTGATGACTTCCTGGACTTCTACATTCCACCACCTGCTTCTCTTATGTACCTTATTCCATACCTGGTTTGGACACATATCTGTTCTATAGTCCTCACACATGCTGTTTTGAGGTGCTACAATTCTTCTTCAACTCCACATATTTCCTCTTCTTCTTGGGGGTGCCACAACCCTGAGTAATTCCTTGAAATATTCTACTATCTCTCCAGTCAATGTCCAGGTCTTCAGCCTGGTCTCTGTTGAACTTAGAACTTTCTCTGACCATTTCTTGCAGATGATTGTGGCAACCAGTGGCTTATGTTGTGGGATGACTGTTTCACTGGGGATGACTTTGCAATCATTGATTCTACCCCAGTGCCCTTTCCTTACTAGGAAGTCTACCCAAGTTACATGCTAGCCACTCTTGTATGTGATCTTGTGACTGTCTCGCTTCCTGAACCATCTGTTGGCTGCTATCAAGCCATTTGCTAGACAGAAGTCTAGAATGGTCTCTCCTTCTTTATTCATGTTGTCCTACCCATGTGGACCCAGGCATTCCTCATATCCTGTTCTGTCTGTCCCAATATGTGCATTCAAGTCAGCCATTATCAACACCAATTCATGTTGCCCTGCTTTATCTAGTAAGTCCTGCAACTGCTGTCTGAATACACTCTTCCTCACTGTCACAACCCTGCTGTGGGGCATAGGCTGAGATTATGAATACTGCCCTATCATGACACTGGAGTCTGATTGCCATGAGTCTGTCTTTAATGTCATGATTTTCCAGATCATCCACTTTTTCCAATAGCCAAATATATTTTTTCAATGCCTCTGTCTGGGAATTATTTTCTTTGAGACAGTGATCTATGTCAATTAAGCCACACTCAAGATCCAAGACTTTTGTTTGTAGTTGCTGATGTAAGTCCATGAGAATATTTGTTTTTTAAGGCTATTTTCTTTACCTTCTAAGAGGTTTTCTTGAAATCCATCTAGATTGACTGATAAGTCTTGTAGACATTATTTGATGTAGTTCCTTCTTGAGACAACAGCCTGAGTGATTATTTTTAGAGCTGGTCATTCTTACTTGTAGAGTTAATTCCCAAGAATAATTTGATAAGAAATATTTAAGAGAATTATCTCAAAGTTGAGTATAAGCAAGATGTAATGTTTAGAGATCAAGTAAAGTATTAATAATATTCGTTTTATAAGAAATTCCTGTCATAAATGTATAATTACTGCAGAGCTCTTGAAAGACCTGTTATCTCAATGGCATCTAGGCTCCTCTCCAGGAGCGTCTCTTAATTTATTTCAGCTTCTCTGGCCATTACTTCATCCCATTTCATATCATGTACATTTGAACATCGTAATGTTTCCTTTACTTAGTCTATCCATTCAGCATCTTTGTTATGTTTCACAGGATCTTCATAGCTATTATCTTCAAAATGTGTCTATTTTTATTTTTTTCTTTGGTGGTACTTCTGTTCCTTTTTCCTTATTTACATTTTCTCTATAAAACTTTTTGGGTCATCAATGAATTGCTTATGCTGTACTTTTCCTTTATAATTATCTGCATATCTTCTATTTTTTTTCTACCTGAGCTGATGGCTTTAGTTTTTTATTTGCGATATTGTACAAAAGATCCTAGTCAGTTCTGATACTGTACATTGCTTATATCATATCTATCTTTTTAATAATTCTTTTTGATCTGTTCCGTCTTCTGCACTCTTCTAGCAGTGACACTTCTTATCTTAATTGTTTTATATTTTTCTCTGTTTGATACCTCCATGATGACATTTGATTTCTCCCCTTCTTTTCCCTTACTGCCCTGTGTTTTTGTGGTAAGACTTTATCTGTTATTAATTTAGCTGCACAGTGATACATCCTATTTACATACCTCTCAACCTGTCAGCACAATAAATCTGGACAAAGTCAGAAATAATGTGGGGACAAAGACCCAAAAAATAAGGACAGATTTTAAAAATTATTCCTATAAACTTAGAAAATTGTTAAAATAACAGGTTTTAAATTACTATTTATTATTTTTTGAAGTATATGAAGTCCGAAACGCAAATGTCTATCACTGTTTAGCATTATTTAATTACTTCAAACCTCAATAATTTGCCAGAAAACCACACATTTTATGAGTAACAGACAAAAAATATGAGGCACAAATCTGGACATTCTGCAAAAATCTGGACATTTGAAAGGTATGCCTATTTACGTCTGTTATATCACATGCAATTTTATGAATGGTTTTGATTATTACTGTGTTGGTTTCCTTTATCAGACTTCTAATATTTTGGCTATTATTGACTTTCTGGAATCTATTTCCTTCATTGATCTTAATATGTCTATCTATCTCTGTTAAACTAAGATCAACTTCTTCTGAACTAAGGGGGCATTCTTTGTTCTCTATTTCCTGTGGGCATTCTACAGAAAGTTCCAGAACATCTTTATTTGGCATATTCTCTTTATCCTCATCACTCACTGGCCTGTCACTCCACAACATTGACTGTGTCAGAGTTGCAACCATTTCCTGTTCCTTTTCTTGCTGTGCAACTCCAACTGAACTTTTGTACTAGTCTCCTACTGAAGGCTCCAAAGTATCTTCATGTGGCAGTTGATCAGATGCTTCCTGTCCCACTGGTTTCTCCTTAATTTGGGGACTCATTGTTCTATCATGCTGTGATGTTACTAGAGTTAGATTTTCTACATTAAATCCTTTACTTCACAGGTAATCCATAAATTCAGTTTCTGTTTCTTTAACTTATCCTCTTTTCTACTTCCCCTCTTTTTCCTATTTTTGTATTGTAAAATTCTCCATATCTGTATATCTTTGCCTGTATTTCTCTTCAAATATCTTTGTTGCTACTTTTTGTATTGATTAGTTTTGCATTCTGCTTTACATAAACACATATTAAATCTCTTTTTCTTTCTCATGCCCATATTTCTTCTTCAGATGTGTCCTGCTTCTCCTATTTCTCCTTATTTTGGAGACTCGTTTTTCCATCATTTTGTGACATCATCTGTGTTAGACTCTCTACACTAAATCCTTCCCTCCACAAGTATTCCATAACTTCAGTTTCTATTTTTTTTAACTTCAGCTTTACTAACCTTCTGTTCTACATTCCCCCTTTGTATTCTTATTTTTTTCTTTTGTAAAATTTTCCATATCTGGTTGCCTTTGCCTGTATTTCTCTTTAGATATCTTTGGAGCTACTTTTTTGTACTGATTAGCTTGGATTTCTCCTTTGCATAAATATTGAACCATACATAGCGCATCTATCTTTCTTTCTTATGTACGTTTCCTTTTTATACCATTCAAAAATCTCTAGATTTTGTGTTTTATATTTTTACACTTCCTCAATCACTTATTTTTCCAAATGACCCAATGTTTCTTGATCTATATGTTTTTCATGAATCTGTTGTATTAATGAACACAAATTTGCATTTGAAGGTTTTGACAGTTTTTTTGTGCAAGTATATTTCTTTCCTCTAATTTCTCTTTTAATCTTTTTGTATATCTTCTATCCAGGCATTCTGAGCCTCTTGTTTAATAGGTACAATGCATAATTTCTTTCTTATCGTCATTCTATCATCTTCATGGCTCTTTTTAGGCCTGTCAGTTTTTGTGATTTTATGGACTACTACTTCCTTCTACAACAAGGGGGCATGCTCCCCCTGAGCCTGTGTGACATGGGCCATGCTATCATAGTTAGGGTTTACTATCATATGTATGACCATGCTATGTGCGAAAATAGTAATGCCAAAAGCAGGAACTGCAAATCACATTAGTGAAGCATGTTTATGCGAACACTGTAATGTCGACTACAGGGATGTAGTCGCACATACGAAATCCGCGAATGTGATATGCGACCAAACAGCATGTCACACAAAATAGTACACATAATTTGTTAAGGGCATGCTCAGTCTCCAAGGCAAAGTTAGTTGTCTGAGTCGAACACATAGAAGCAGTGGTTAGACATGTATAACAGGAAGACAACTATGGAAAGAGGCATTAGTGAAGCATGTTTATGCGAACACCGTAATGTCGACTACAGGGATGTAGTTGCACATACGAAATCCGCGAATGTGATATGCGACCAAACAGCATGTCACACAAAATAGTACACATAATTTGTTAAGGGCATGCTCAGTCTCCAAGGCAAAGTTAGTTGTCTGAGTTGAACACATAGAAGCAGTGGTTAGACGTGTATAACAGGAAGACAACTATGGAAAGAGGCGCAATGGTATGTACAGCATTGCCATTAAATTTCAACAATGATCGACCGTATTGCGATGCACATTCTGATGTCAACGGTTTTCCTCCTTAGCTAAGTGAAACAGCACCAGATATGTTCCAACCAGGGACTTTAAATGAGGTGTAGACACAGAAAGGACGTAAGATGCTTGTGGTGGATAGCTACCAATATTACCTGGAGAAGTCTTCGTTAAATAGGAATTACTGGTGTTGTGTACTGAAGAACAGGGAAAGGTGTAAGGGTAGGTGTGTGACAGAGGGTAGTGTAAAAGGGGAGGTTTTGTTGAAATCTAGTGCGCATTACCATGCCCCAGACCCTAGGAAATCAGATGTATGTAGAGTTAGAGCTGCCATTAAAGGTAGAGCTGTGCACTCAGTCGAAGATCCCTGCAGAGGTGTGTCAGAGGTATTGGCAAGTACCTCCAGTGATCTAACAACTGAATTGCCCAATACCCATGCCCTGAAGCAGTCTGTAATACTGTCTAGGAATAAAGTGAAGATGGATACCTTTAAGGGATTCCAGTAAAGAATGGCAGCTTCTTAATTCACCACGACAGTGATGGTGGTATATGTAATAATACTGTGATCATAACAACTGTTAAGGATTTTACAACTGTTATGTCAAGCAGGTTATATCATGGAGGATGGTACGTTCCCTGTACACACAATTGACTGCAAACAAATCTATAGCATACATTGTCTGCTTCCTGGTGTGAAATATAGGAAGATAATACCAGTAGTATATGGGTTACTATCCAGTAAGGCTGAGGTTAAGTATGATATCTTTTGGACAAATGTAAAATCCCTATGTGAACACCATTCACTGATACTTTCTCCGAATGTCATCATAAGTGATTTCAAGAAAGGTGCTGTAAATTCCATACAGCGACATTTCCCGAATTCTAACCCTAAGGGCTGCTGGTTTCACTTAAGCCAGATAATATGGAGACAGATACAGAGAGTACATTTGGCTGGCGAGTTTAGTAGATGTAGAACCTTTTCAGCTTTGTGTAAAGAAATTCCGGCGCTCGCTTTTCTAGAACCCAGTGATGTTATGCCTACATTTGAGAGTAGAGAGAGTGATATTATTAACTCCTGATACAGAGGTCACAGGAGTCATGTATATAAAGTAGAAACATGTCTAAAGACGAAAAAAATTCCAAAATAAACAATAGTTATTTATAAATTATCAAGAAAAATTTTTTATATATAAGATGTTTTTTTATATATATGTGTATAATAATGTAATGTTTACAAGAAATGTAGTGTTTTCAAAAAATATATTATTGTGTTTTCGTGTTTTTATTTTTATTATTTTGTGACCTCTGTATCAGGAGTTAATAATATTTTATATACATACAGATTTCCTGCTGTGTTTATGTCATCATAAATACTTCTTTTCTATTTTGTAATATTTAATAACAATTTACTCAAATGTTTTTAACGAAATCATATGGATTTTAAATTAATAAGTGGATACGGTTTATGTCCTCTCTGCTCCTAACATGAATTTAGGTTTTACTTATTTGTCACCAGTTATGGCTCTTGTTGCTTTAAAATTGAGTTAAAGGAGTCAATTGTAGAACGTAGGTTGATTGTTCAGCCTTTTTAAATGGTTACGTCATCAGTGGTTTTGTTTCTGAAGAAGTCAGCTTATATGTGCTGACGAAAAGCGCTTAAAAATAAGATCTGACATATGTTAGGTGGAAGGGTGTTATGTGTAAAGGGAGGAGCTTGAAACTTCTAGGATCGGATGATCTAGTAGATGTGGACGAGTCAGATCCAAGTCTCGGATGTGTACCCATCAGTTGAGGAATGAAGGAAAATGACAACATTAGATATGTAGTTTTCCCATGCCCAGTGAGGCCATCCCTACAACTGCAGAGGATGTGCCAGTCTCTTGATCCTTAGTGGCTTTCTGAGAAGGTATACTACAGAGACCAACAAAGTGGACAAAGTTTTATGCACAGCAGACTCACACACCAGCAGCTAAGACAATGATGAAGCCAGCAGGACTCCCAAGGACTCCCTAAAACTTTCTTCTTCTTGTGGATAGTGGAAGCAAGAACCATGTAGACTGACTATTGCTTATTGCTTTATGTTAGCTCCAGGAAGGAGATCTCACAAGCAGGAAGCAAAGCCTGAGTGAGTCAATAAATCTTCTGACAGGAAAATGAAGGCTCTAAGGTACATTTTCAGTGACAATCCCCAAAAGTATTACATTCTGCCCCCTCTATACACACCCACACTCACACAAACACACTCACTCTACACAAACAGATTATGTCAATAAGAATAGATTTTTACAGAGTTTTGTCACTCAAGCATTACATAAATAAAAATTCCATCAGCATCATGACAGTTCCACAAAAAAGCATTTTATAGCATAAAATAATGAAATTCAAAGGTAAAATTGTTTTCACATTAGAATTATGTAGTGGAAGGTTTTCTGCAAAGGGGAATCAATTTATCTGCCCATCCCTCAAAGGATGGCTAGCTGACAGTCAGATGGAAAAAATTTAACCTCAAAACTTTTATTTTCTTGTCAGAAGGTTTATTGACTGACTCAGGTTTCATTATCCACTTATGAGATTTCCTTCCCAGATTAAGATGAAGTTAATTTGTACAGGAAAGTGAAGCAGAAAGAAAAGCTGATCACACTGCAAACTTGGCATGCTATATTTAAGAGAAAACCCTAGGATGTAGCATATATTGATACAAAGCACAATGCACATAAATCACAAAACCCTCATTTTATCAATGCCGCTGGTTAATGAAACAAATCAATGAAAAACACAATATTGGCATTTATAGTACATTTAATTTATGATTTTATTGAATCAAAAATTCTGATTAAATAAAAATTATAAAAAACAGTTTAGTAACAGCAGCAAAGTTTATAGAAACATTTCTTAACAGCAACACGAAAGCTTTTCAAATGAAAACATAAGTGCTTCAATACAGATGACTTATCCATATGATCAGCTGTGTTACTGTCAGTGTCTATATCTACTTTCTTCTGTCTGTGGTGGACCAAAACTTCAGTTTCTGTGATGGAGAATTTAATCTGACTGCCCACGTCTGCCGTGTCTTGACTGCAAAGAATGAGATCTTCATTATCTTCAGAGTTTGAGACAGTGTTGCTTCTCTCCCTGCCTACATCTGTCTTGTTCTGATTGCAGGAAGTGAGATCTTCATTATTGTCAGAGTCTGGGATAGCATTGCTTTTCTCACTGCCCAAACCTACTTTGTCTTGACTGCAGGAGATGAGATATTTAGTATTTTCAGAGCCTGGGACACTGGTATTTCTCTCACTGTCCATATCAGCATTGTCCTGAATATAGGGGATGATATCTTCAGCATCTGGAGCAATAGTCCTTCTCTCACTATCAATATCAGCCTTGTCCTGACTGCATGGGATACGATCTTCAGTGTTTTCAGAGTCTGGAACAGTGGTGCTTCTCTCACTGCTCACATCTATCTTGTCCTGACTGCAAGGGATCAGGTGTTCATCATCTAGGACAGGGATGCTTCTCTCACTGCTCACATCTATCTTGTCCTGACTGCAAGGGATCAGGTGTTCATCATCTAGGACAGGGATGCTTCTCTCACTGCTCACATCTATCTTGTCCTGACTGCAGCAGATGAGATGTTTAGTACTTGCATAGTCTGGAACAGAGGTGCTTCTCTCACTGCCCATATCAGCATTGTCCTGACTACAGGAGATGATATCTTCAGCACCTGGAGCAACGGTGCTTCTTTCACTGTCCATATCAACCTCATCCTGACTGCAGGGGATACGATCTTCAGTGTTTTCAGAGTCTGGAACAGTGGTGCTTCTCTCACTGCCCACATCTATCTTGTCCTGACTGCAAGGGATCAGGTGTTCATCATCTAGGACAGGGATGCTTCTCTCACTGCCCACATCAACCTTGTCCTTAATGCAGGGTATGACATCCTCAGAGCCTGGGACAGTGATACTTCTCTCTCTGCACATGAGTGCTATGTACTGAGTGCAGTGGATGATGTCTTCACCATCTAAGACAGTGGTGTTTCTCTCACTGCTTGCAACAGCCTTGGCCTGATTACAATATATAATATCTTCAGCATTTGGCACAGTGGTACTTCCCTCACTTCCTATATCTGTCTTGTCATGACTGCAAGGGATGAGATCTTTAGTGTTTTCAGAGTCTGGGGCAGTGTTGCATCTCTCAGTGCCCAAGTCTGCTTTGTCCTGACTGCAGGAGATGAGATCTTCAGTGTTGTCAGATTCTGGAACAGTAATACTTCTCTCACTGTCCATATCAGCCTTGTCCTGATTGCAGGGGTTGAAATCTTCAGTGTTTTCAGAATTTGGGACAGTGATGCCCTTGACCTGATTGCAGGGGATAAAATATGTTATTAATTTTAATCTCACTAGGAACAAGGTTTGTTATAATTAAACCAGCTGATAAAGGAAGAAATATAGTGGTAATGAAGGATGATTTTTATAAAGGAATATGTTTTTTTTTAATAATACATCAGAATATCAAGTGTTAGATGATAACCCACTGCAACAAATTCAAAATGGTATTGTGATGCTACTGGAGGACTTGGTTAATAGGGGTGTATTATTGTTAGTAATAGTGTCTTGTGAGGTACATACCAAATGGGGCATAGTATTCTATAATGGATCTAATGAGGGATGAGTACAGTGGGACAATGACCTCCTTTTTTCTAGATGAATAGCCCTTAGTGATGAGGTGTGCCACATAAAAGGATTTCCTGACTGTTGTGACGATGTGGTTATTGAAGGTGAGACCACTGTCCACCTGTGTCCCTAAGTCTCTCATCAAACTTTTGGTGTTTAGTGTACTGCCACTTATGTGGTAATTCATGGGTACATGGTTTTTCCAAAAGGGGATAACTATACATTTCTTATCATTAAGCTTGAGCCCATGGCTCTGGCACCAAGCAACTGTTTCTGTAAGGCCCTTTTGTAGAATATCCACATCATTTGGAGATTCAATAATGACTCCCAGTTTGCAGTCATTTGCGAACTTTGTTAGCCAGAGTCCCTTAGTGTTGGCCTGTACTTCAGAGAAGTAGATGCCAAACAAGAGTGGTCCCAGGACTGAACCCTGAGGTACTCCATTTGTAACTTGTCTGGAGCTGATGGGACGGTAGTTCCCGGGATCCAAGGTGGATCCCCCTTTGAGGAGTGGGATAACTGTAGCTGTGCACCACTCAGTGGGCACAAAGCCTGAGGTGAGGCTGTGATTAAACATGACAATTAGGTGAGGTGCCAGTTCATTTTGTAGTTCATGTAGTACACAGCCCTGGATGTCATCTGGTCCCATGGATACTGCATTCTTAGCTTTGGAGAGTGCGGTTTCTACCTGTGTGGCTGTAATTACTGGAATTTGGCAATCTTTTGGTATTGAGATGGGCCCTTTAGGGGGGTGAGAGGGGGGGGGGTGAAGTTGGCACTAAATCGATCTGCCAGGATATTGGCAATATCCTTGGGATCAGTATATTTAATGTCATTCTGTTGTAGCTCAGAGCAGATCTGAGCATTGCCATTTAGATTCCTGACATAACTATAGAATGCCTTGTGGTTGTCTTTGGAATCTTTGGCAATTTTATTTTTGTAACTAGCTTTGAAGGATTTTATGAGGGATCTCAGCTTCTTACTGAGGCTAGTAAGGGAGTTTTTTGCATCCTGGGATTTTCCTCTTTTCTGCAACAGTTTCTTCCTTCTGTTGTATAGTTTGTTTATGGCAGAGGACCACCAGATTGGCTTCTTTTTTTGGAGGAGAGTGTCTTGGTTCTATTTGGGATGGCACGATTCATGCACAAGTGCCTTAGTGTAGGACTCAGCAGTCAAACTTTCAGCTCCCATCTGCATGGGTGCCATGAAGTTTGTCACTTCTGACTTAAGTAGCATGAAGTTGGCTTTGGAGAAGTTTTTTACGGAGGTTTCCTTACTGGGGAGTGGGGTGAGATGTGGATGTCAAGCGTGATTAGCTTATGGTCAGACCTGACCAATGAGGGAGTGACCACTGGTGTGGAGCATCTATCTCCCATGTTGATAATGACCAGGTCTCGGATATTGGAGCCCCTGGTGGGACAATGGATTAGTTGATCCAGGGCATTGGAATTTATGAATTCCAAGAACCGTTGGGAAAAGGTGTTGATACCCGAGTAGTTTTCCTAGTTAATAGCAGGGTAGTTGAAATCACCCAGTATTAGGGTGTTTGGTTGTATCTTAATATTTTTAAGTATGTTTAGAAAGGTGTAGTGAGAATCTTGGGGCATGATGGGGGATATGTAACAAGCTACAATTTGGATTGCAGTCTTACCTAGTGTTAGTTGCACCTGGAGAATTTCAGATGCATTGTGTTGGGCAACTAGCCTGGAGGTGTGAATATCCTTGGTGAATATGGACACTCCTCCACCTTTAGTGTTTTGGTCTTGGTTTGGTGGCCGAAAAGTGTGGTAAGAGTTGTAGCCTGGTATTGCAGGAGTGCTCTCTGGAATCTTGAACCAGGTCTCAGTTATGGCACAGATATCGATGTTCTCCATTTTTAGGAGTGCCTCGAGAGAGTGCATTTTGGGGTTTAGACTTCTAGCATTGAATATCATTACCTTCAGATTCTGCATGCTTGCATCTGTTACGGTGGTGGTTTTGTCCTTTAAACCTTGCCTAAAAAAGGCAATATAGGGGTGGCAAGCGTTTTAGCCAGTAACCTGAATCTCATAGTAAAGGGTTCCCAGTACTATTTATTGTTTAGATGTGAAGTTGTATATCCTAAATGGTGAGATACATTCCACCTTATATAGGAAAAAAACTTCTGTAAATACCCTCCTATATGGTTCTAGTGCACATCCTAGCCATTTGATGAGGTCTTTGCCCCATGGTGAATTTTATAGGCCTACAACATTATGTTCACAGGAGGTTACATTCCAAGAAGTGGCTATTGTCATGGATAATAGACTATTATCTAGGGGTTATAAACATGACTTTCTTATTATTACATGGTGGAAGGTTGAAGATGGGCACAATAAAGTTGGTTGGAAAGGTAAATATGCTAGAAAGGTTGATAGAAATAAGGAGAAAAGGAAGACTTATATTTTGTGACTTGTTATGCTCTGTTTATTGAAGGAGTGTCATGTATTTTGAAGAAATACTGGTATATAATAACATCAGATGAGATATATAAAAATATGAAATTGAATATTTTGTATAGAAATTCACCCAGTATTGGGAGTAGGGTTGTACATACAGGGATAAGTAGTGAGACTGAGGACTTCAAATGTAAGGGTTGTACAACTTGTTGGTATATGGGAAAAGAGGATACCTACATAATTAATTGCTGCCAAGCAGATTGCTGACCTGCCATCACGTGACACGCTCTTCATTAACACAGTACATCATGCAGCTTTTATTGAAAGGTCTGTGCTCATTGGTGTAACAACTTTCAATGTTGCAGAATGTATATTAAAGCAAAGGCTGGTCTTCTTACCCCCTACCCCTTACTAAAAGCATCAACTCTGACAAAAAAAATTAACCAGACACTCTCTAAGGAAATAATGTGGACAACTGCCTTATAAAGTGGAGTTGTGATGGTATGTTCAGTACATATACAATGACATCATCATCTTTAAGGCTTTCACTTTTAACAGGGTACTGAGCCCATTCGCAGATCTATGACCCTCTGTGAGACATGATTTGGAGAGTTAACCTCAAGCTAAGTTCTGTACTACAACCTGCTCTCAGTCTGGATTTCCAAAATCAGGATGTACATTTTCAAAGATATACAGCAAAAATTGTAAGTGACTAAAGTAGAAAGAAACTATCCTGCAGTCAAACATGGACTCTCCTAAAGTAGGTAGTGCAGGAAGCTACAAACCTTGTGGAACAAAGGTAAACTCGCGTCTAGGAAGAGGCTTCTCCACTTTGAAAATACAAATATGTTGTTAATGTATTAGATGATTTACATGTGGAGTCTCCTGTGTAAATCTACAACGGGCTTGATCCTTCCTTCCAATTATTTTCTCAAGAGCTCCCATGCTGGTGATATGCATGTTCCCTATAACAACACGTCCTATAATATCCCATACTGCACCAGGAGAGGGCAACTAACTCCTTAGTCCTTCAGTTTGACAATGACTTCTGAGCAAGCACAATTTACCCAAATCAAACACAATGAAAATTTGGCACCTATATTATTAGCAAGTAGAATACAAGTACATGTACTTGCCTGAATTACAGGGAGCTCCAAGAGCTGCAGCTGTAAGGAGGGCAAAGGGGCTGTACATGCCCAGCTGGATGCTAGGAGGTATTTGGGACCCACAAAGGCAGCCTCCTTGGAGGAAATCATCTGTTATGGTAAGACAATAGCTGATATATCAACCATTAAGAACTCAACTTGGCAATTCTGGTATTGATTGACTCTCAAGCAGTAAGTCCAGCACTCTAGCTAGGTTTGAAAGTTATGGAAGAAACCAAGGACAGCCAAAAGACACAGTACCATGATACTGAAAGTAGTAAAACTCCTGCACTCAGCGGAGAAAATGCATGGTGAAGGGGTAAAAAGGAACAAGTAGCTCTGGGACAAATACATAAAGATACTGTGGCAGTTCCATCTTTTGCAAGGTTTCTGACAATTGAGGCAGTCCTGTAAACTAGGAAAAGAAAGAATGTCTTTCAGTTACCAGTCTTCCACAGTCTTTGCAAAATGTATTAGTACACACTCCTTGAATGCTTCCAAGGAATTTGTCAACGTTGACATCAGAAGCAAGTCAATCAATCAGTGGAATATAGAGCTCTTTGTCTTGCAAGGTTTCTGCACCAGTAAAGAACATCCTGCTTAAAATCCTAGGTGCAGATGGCAATCCTAATTGCAGCATTTTATATTAAAAAGGTACCAATCTAGAGAGAATCAAAGGAGCTTTCTGGGTGGATCCCACCTAACTTTTATGCCAGAAGACATTTATCATATCCTCTAAGGCTCCTTCGAGGATCAATATGTGGGCCTGTCCTGAGACCTCAAAGGACAGGATCTGATCCCTTGAGTTGGCATATTTCTGGAAGGACTCCAAAGCACTGCTCCTTGGTGATGCTTCTCCAAGCTGGCACAGATTTGTAAAACCACAACCTCCAAGGACAACCTGCACTGTAATCAAGACTACAACTGCAGAGACTGAAAGCAGTCCAATACCATGAGATTGATTAGGTAAGGAAGTACTAAGAGGATGATGAAGGAGGCTCACAAAAGTCCTTAACTGTGACCATAGCCAGTTCCTCCTAAAATATTCCCCTGAGTCATTCTGAGTACCTACTTAAGAGGATAGCCTCGCCAAGATCATTTTGCAAATGTCTGTGTGTAGTGCCTTTGATGTGTATCACCACATAGCCTGTCAGTAGGACTGAGGGTTTATAAAGGAAGGTGACCTACTGGCATGTATGACTGGTTGCTTGAACAGTCTCCCAGATCTACTGACCTTGATCAACTAAAAGTGATATGGAACCCAAAACTGATGGATTTATTGCCCATCAGCAAGCCAAATGGCATCAGAAATACTCAATGTAGAGATATAAATTTCTTCAGCAACATCAACAAAACAGTTTGGAGGGTCAGGTATATCTTGCAGAGGATACCCATCCACATAAAGGAAAGTTAATCCCAGTCGATATTAAAGCACAGCTTAGATCTATGAATGGGAAGCAGAAAATTTAACCTAGTACTGCCCCCTGTACTACTAAAAGACATAGGCAGCTCCTAAATGTTTTATCCCATTCATGTGTCCCTTCAAATTATTTATGGTGTGATCCCAGTTGTTCTCATTAGGGGTAATATATAATTATTGGCTATGGGATTGGTATGGCCATTCTCTAACCAAATGGGATAGATTAATTTGAGCTCAAAAAGGGAAATTGGCCAGACTTAAAATGGCCCTAAAGGGCACCTAGCCTAGCCTAGTACTTAGCTATGAACCCAAAACCAGTGTGAAGGGCATTAGACTGCACTAAGAAATAATATATTGTGTCACCTATCAAAGTCAAAATAAAGCAACTGACAACAAGAGCTGTTCATTGCTTCCTTCACTTATATTTCAGGACAAACCAAAGGCAATATGCCATTCAATGCATTTGCAAGCTAGTCCCAAGTCTTTAGTATCTTTCATTACTTTTTTCCCATGTTCAGCAGACTCACAGATTCAGAGATGATGTGGGTCTTTAAATAAGGGCATAACTTGGATGGAATTTCAAAGACAGATGACTGTCAATCACATCTGTTTAACATTATTGTCATGTTCGTAACTGAATTTTTTTATAACACTTTAAAATGGGAAAATTTATGCTACAACTGTTCAGCTACACATAAATATGTAAATTTTGCTTGGTAATGACATAACTGCATTCAGCATTTTCATATAATTTTTTTTTTTGGTTATGTAAAAAATAATTAGGTCTTACATATGCTATAAAAATATAAGGTAAAAAACAACATCATGATGAACTTATAAAAATAGTGAAAAAGAGCCCACCTTTGTTTCTGCACTTTTGGCAGACATATTTTTATCTGCCGTAGCAGGTGCTGTTTCTTCACACCAGAAATGTTTGAGTACTTCCATTGCAGCATTTTCCTTTGCTCTTTTCCTGTTTAGATCTTTACCAGTAAATATATGCCCATCAACTTCAACCTATAAAAAAAGAATCAAAGTAAACAATTGTCTGGTAAAGTTCAAAAAACATACAGTGTTTAGGTTGACAAGGTTAATCTCCATAAGACATTGCTATTTTCAGAGGAAAACCAAGGTGGAATTCATACTGCTGAAGGGTAAACTGGCCAGAACACCAGGAACATATATTTTTCCAAGGAAGACTGCTCAGTTTTCTCCATTTGCACTGGCTATTGCAAACTCATCAGTCTTTCCAGAAGTTGCCTGTTTATTATAATCTCATAAACAATTTAGACCAACCAGTAAAACTTGGTCTGACCTGTCTCATTCTATTTTGATTTTCCAGAAAAAGAATAAAAATGTAAAAAAGAGAAACTTGAGTATAATTTTAATTTTGCTATTTAACTACCTACCAGTTTTCCTATCAAAATAGGCCTTATTGCTCTATGTCTGACTGATGTACTCTTGCCATAACACCATATGCGATAGGTATGCCAGACTAAATGATTTAGCCTTGTGATCAAACGTCTTGTAATTGATGTACAAATCTTTTCTTTCTAGTTCTTTGCTGAAAGTGGACCATATTCACTCTGAACTTCCCAGTAAACCAAATAAACATTATTCAGCATACTGCTACAGAAACCAGCTAAACTCTGTTACTTTGGCACTAGCTAAAGATGCTTTCACTGCATGCTGGAAGTGATTAACTGAAAAAGGCATAAGGTTTTCTTTTACTCTCTGTGACTCGCATGTCCTTTCTAATGCAGTCACTGCTATGAGCAAAGTATGACCCTTCTGCTAGGCAAGGTTATTAGATAAATAGTCAAGAATGTTATGCAGAAAACGCTCAACCCTGCCAAATGTTCCTGTGCTCCCTCGCTGTTGGCACAGAGAACATGTAGAATCCTGTACCGGCAGCCTTACTGCAAGGTAGAAGACCCTTTGTTGGTGATGACAGAACTTTCTCTAGAACCTTTGAAATGACACCAGAGGCAAGTTAAGAAATGTGTTACATGCAAGATAGGTCTTGCCTTATTTGCAATGACATATCGGTTACTAACTTTAGCTCCTCATTAAAGGTGTCTATCCGGTCCTCATTGAAGTGAGAGCAATGCTAACAACTAGTGAAAACTGTATTGCAACTGATCAGATCTTCACAAATACTAAGGTTATTTGCTAGTCAATAAGTGACTAATGTATTTTAAATATATATAATCATAAACAGACAAACTTACCCTGAATATTAACCCAAAACAATTATAAAAAGTACTAGTCAGAGACAAAGTAATAAATATGCACATTACCTGCATGACATAGCACCTATTGTAGCTGTAACCATTCCTAATCAACTGTTTGTATTCCAGCCCTTCTCGCAAGCTGTTCAATTCTTCTATAGGATTTTCCTCCCATTTTTCTATAACCTGTTTTATAACCTTAACAGGAGAGAAAAAAAATAAATATTACAACTTTATTTTATACTGTATTTTCAATATTTTTTTTTAAAGATGCTGTAAGTACTGAGCACCTAACGTCATTCAATATTATGAAGGCCATTACTAGGTCATGTTTGTATTTGCCGGGATGTATGGATCTAACAGCCCTTGTTGCAGTCTGGTCACTGGCTCCAGAAAGACAGCTAACCTTCACCCTATTCTTATGCAGCCTGGCAAAGATGGTGCCCAAATGCATGACAACAATCACCTACTTATGAAATATTATCTTGGGTGGGTGCAGTTTTACTGGGTTTTAAAGGTTTGTAGTCTGCAGATCTTAAAGATATATGTACTGAACATGAGCATGCGGGTAAAGGTAGGTATGCTCCTTTGTGAACTAATGGATGAAGTTTCTAAGTCCTCAGTCTTGGAGGCTTAGACAATGTTCTCTTAGCCATAGTGCAGCTTGATATAGAAGAGGTGCTCTTTGTTGTAGGTGTGTGTGTGTGTGTGTGTGTGTGTGTGTGTGTGTGTGTGTGTGTGTGTGTGTGTTATGCTTATCATATGCAGTTTCAGCAGATACGTTAGCCTCCAAGTTCAATAAATATTTACATCTTTCACATACTGAATCACGGTGAAGTATCAATAAAAGTTTTTTTGTATATATGTGATAGTTGTTACACTGCCTCACAATACTTACTGCTATCAGGATGACAACAGAGGAGCAAAGACCTGACTGAGATACCGAATCATTGTGGGGTGGCAACAAAGGGTTCCTGATAACTGTGAAATACTTGTTGCACTGCCTCAGAATACCTAGTGCTATCAGGCTGGCTACAAATGTTACATTGTTTCAGAATACCTAGTGCTATCAGGCTGGCTACAAAAAGGGCAATGAAGGGTGTAGACCCGAAAGCTTTATTTAATAAAGATCCTGGTGTATATTTCGTTGTTTTATTCAAGCAGTTGCAGTAACACCTATTGCTGAATTTACAAAAAGGGCAAGACATAAGATTCTGTAATGGTCAGTGCAGCCAATGGGGTATGAGAAAACATGACAACCTAATAATCCCTACTTTTGGTAGAAGACAAAAGGGTATAATGGATTGGACAGTAAAATTGTGATAACACGGGATACCTCTAAAGGATGCAAGAATTAGGGTTGCCGCCATTCATTGTGGCTAAAACCGGAGTAAAGCCACACCCCTCGCATCACCAGTAAAAACCACCCACCCCACCCTTCTCTCGCCCATACCCAGCCCATTTTGTGACATCATGATTACATTACATGGCAGGGAATGCCCTCTTTTTCCGCTACTGCTACCTGTTTTTGGCTGATTTACTATGCTTTTCTGTAAAAAGCATAGTAAATCAGCCAATTTACAAACTCTGATAGTGTGTTTCCTTTTTTGAAACAAAATACTGGAGTTTGTACAGTGTTTTCCAGACTACTGGAGAATCACTTTGATTTCCAGATAGTCCAGAAAAAAAACTGACGGGTAGCAACCCTAGCAAGAATACAAGATATAACCACTGCAGATTCTGGATACAATAAATAGCAATAATACAAGTGCCACACAAATGCAAATATGACAGTAATACATAAGAACAGTAAATTAATCAGTAATGAGTGGTAAATTTAAAGTAGGATAATCTTGCCCAATAATGTCAAGTTCAGTAACTAGGAGGAATAGCTTCAATGTCCATAACAGTGGTACAAACAGTACAAGTAACAATGTGGCAACAGCAATGACCAAGAGTGAGATAAAATGAAATCAACAGCCAAAATAATAGGTTAAATCTGTCTCTACCTAACAGCAGCAACGAGAAACAGATCGTCTAACCCAATTAAAAAGAAAAACTACACATTGTATAAACAAACAATTCCAAGTAGAGTAACAATAAAACAAATGGATACAATACTAACTGCAGAGCAACAGCACAAGTATCAAAGTAATATGAAACAGCATCTTCCAATACTCTCCAGAGAAGTATTGCAGAGCAGGAGCTTTAAATACAGAGTATAGCAATCAGTAACACTAAGCAGTGATTAAAAACAGACACTCAGTAACTGAGACACTATGTGAATTTTGTTTCCATCTAATTAGTATCAGTAAATGGAAAAATGCAAAATTAGCTGAAGTTTTACTAGTAAAAGTGTAGTATTACCTCCGATAATGCCAGTAATGAGCAATAATGTAAAAGCAGCAAGACATAATAGTGCAAATTAATAATACTACAGTCAACAGAATAAAAATGCACAGATTAGACAAATATCAAAGGCAAACCTCACGTTTCTGCTTATAGTAGTCATAAAAATACAATGTGGAATTATACAATCAAAATAAATATAAGGTAAACGAGTCTTGTGATCATTATATACAAAATTCATCTTCTTGCCTTCACCACTTCCCATACCTTGGGAGTCTTCCTCCAACAAAAATCTGAATAGACACTTGGTCACTAACCTTCAGAAAGAGGGAAGCACTTTTCTGCTTCTTTTTTATATTAAAAAAGAGAATAGGAGACTGAGGGCCAGTTCTGGATCTTTGCATTCTTATGCTGTCATTGTTAAAAAGAATTCTGCAAAGGTACAATTAGCCCACTTTGCTTCATCTTTGCAGAAAATGGGATATGCTCCTTGGACCATCAGTAGTCCTAACTTTACATCAGAAGTGGGAGGTATCAGAGAAGACTCATCATGACAATATCCTGTCTGGGCAATCAGTACATTTTAACCTATAAATATAACCTGTTGCTCATGGCAAGGAATTTTGCCTTCAACAGACTTTACACTGTAATAAACTAGGTAAAGTTGCAGCAAAGACAGATTAAACATATCCTTTTTTCAAGTGCATAATCTGTACATAAGCTTTGTGAAGATGTTTCTTGCATTATTAAGATTCATGGCTCTGTGGGGTGTGGCTTCCTCATTTCTGAACCAGGTCAAGGCATTAGCTTGCCTATGCACAGAGACTTGTATTATTGTAAATGAATACCCATACATGGTCCATCAAAGCTATGAATTCAGGATATGCTGGACGTGAGGTCTGCATCAAGCTTTCCAAGGCATGATAGTGTTATGTGCTGGTAAATGCTGCCAGACTATCTGAGAACTGACAATCCAGCTATTCTCCTGGCTGGTACCAGTAGCCTACATCACTGCTCATGCCATGTGTCTGGGCTAGGGGGCCACTATGAATCACAGACATCGAGATCTCTACTTAGATAGCCATGAGTTTCTGCATATGACTGCACTGGAGATAATGCCAGCTCTGCTGACCCTGCAACATTTCATATCCTTCCTTATCCAGGGTGTGTTGTCCATCAAGAAAGACAACAGGACATGTCCCTAGTACAGCAACAAGGAGGAAGGTACAGGCTAGTGAGAAATGGAAGGGAGAAGGTTACAGAACAGGACTGTGGGCCTCTTGTTCATGTTCCTAACATTACATGTGATGGAGTAGAATTCTGCCGGGAGACAACATAGGGCTCCTCACTACAAGTGCCAGGAATGCTTTGCAGTGAAAACCTTCTAAGGCTGCATGATGCCTCTGCCCTTCAGAGGTCTGCAGCCACTGACTCAAAGTACAAACGTTTTGTGTGACAATCCCCATAACTCTGCATATTTAAAATGGAACCTTTGGCTAGGACACAGACGTTATTTACTTTGTTATGAATCATGGTGTTTTCTTCTGATAGCACTATACCAGTCTGCCTGTGCTCATATTTCTTCAGAAAAAAAAAAATCTGCCTATAGAGGGTCTGAGGATATCCCATTTCATGGAGTTTAAAGTCTGAGAGCAAAGTTGCCAACTATCCAAGAACCTGAGAAGCACAAATGTCAGCAATCCTCCAAGTCAAAGATTGTTTGCAGTAGATGTGTTATTAAAGTGAATGTCTCACTTTCACATATGCCTACTTATCTTTTCAGTATAGTTGTGAAACTAGGCAACTTCACACTACTATTCATTCTGTTTGGCATGACATACCAAATGAAATCCTAGTTCCACATGAGACACAAACATTTTTAATGAGCAGCCTCTTCATTTGTAGGCTGTGAGTTCCCTGATCTTTAGCTTCCTGGGGATAGTTCCTATATGTTACAACTCAGGTGTGCAGATGTGTGTCATGAAGTTAGGACAGTTGTGGAAAGCTCAGTGCAATGGCATTATCTGTGAGAGAGGTCATTAAGTGAGCAATGCATAACAAATATGAAAAAAAGAGTTGGTATACAAAGAATAAAAGAATTTTCAGTTTAAGTGGACATGTAGTTTATGCACAATTAAATGTTCTGTTCTCATCACTTTTGCCAGAATAGAGTGGCAGAGTAATTAGGTTAGGTCACTTATTAACGCTACAGAGTCATTAAGAAAACCATGGCTGTAAAACAATAGCATTTAAATGTGCCTTATCAGTAACAGATTGCCAGCATCACACCTCAGATAAACAATGCAACCCAGAGTCTGAACAAATGCCCGTATTTCAAGCTTAGTTTTCAGCTGGAAATAAAGAGAATTCTACCCACACTTAGCTAATATTTTTCTTAGTATAAATTTGTCTGCTTTTCCTTTAATCAAACTCTGAGTGACACCAAAGATATGTTTTCATCTTACTCATAATTTTCTCAGTATCTGATTTTGCATTTTTCTACACTATTTTCTGTATAAGTGCAGGTTTCTTCTGGTATTTTGTTAGGATATTTTTGCAATGCATACACTGTTTTGCTGAGATCAGTAAGTGAGTTGGATGAAGGAAGATTAACATAAAAGACCAATTCTAGCTACAGTATTAAAAACTGTGAATGCAACACAAACCAGCTCAAGCCCAAGTAACACCTATTAATCACAGGGGTCCGATTTCTCTCACATGAACTACTGGTGTTACTTTGGAGAGAACAATTAACTTGTCTACGTTTTCAAGCCTGTCATTCAAACATCCCTTGAAATGTTGTACCAGAGATGGCCGATAGTAAAAATCAAAGGAAGTGACCTAATGAATAATACAGATTGATGCTGACATTCAAAAGTAGGCAGTCACAGTACTGTTGTAAGCTGTTAAGGGACAGAACCACAGTAAATAATCCTCACATTATAGGGATTTCTGTCTCTCTAAAATGACATCAGGGGGGTGAAGGCATTGAGTGCAAAACAAAATCACGCTATACATGGCAGCCCTCATTCAGTCTATTTTGCTGTAAAACAAATTCGAAAATAATAACAGCCACTTTGATATGGAGACATTAGTAATGCAGAGAAGATCATGATATACTGAAAAAAATGTTTTTTCAGTTTTTCGGTGCAGTTATCCTTTACAAAATTAAGATATGCTCTTACTGCAGGTGGGAATTGGCCCCACGCACATTATATGAGAAGGTACACTGGCTACCTATTATTAACATAGACAATTTTCTTCTAAATACTTTGATTTACAGAATTCTAATATTAGGCTATTGTTCACTCTTTAAATGATCACTACAATTCAGAGAACAAAACTTGCTCTCTTAGGAGCAGCCAAGAAAACACCATCATGTTTCTCAAACCTAGATTCAAAATGACTATTGGGAATAAATGACGACCAAATGAAAACACACTGAAAACTGCTAAGAAAGCGGACAGCACACAATAAGAGAACTGGAACACAGCTTTAATACTCCACGAACAATAAAGAGATAAAAATCCTGGTATTGGTAAGCACTTTCGGCAGGTTCAAATAACCCGCCTTCATCAGACAACCATAGGGTTACAAAGAGAATATCTTATACTCCCCAATTAAAAACATTAAACCAATCAGATTAAAGTGCATTGTTGCATTGAGAAAAACCATGACAACCTTAAAACAGGGTTGCTTAAAAATAAAACGTAATAAATTCAAGAATGTGAGTACATCAATAAACAATCTCCAGTACAGGAATTTAGTTAATACATTAAATAAAAACCAAGATATCCGTGTATCATTTCAATAGAATATCAATAAAATATAATTGAAATTCATTCATTACTGTGCCGCTTATAAAGGCGGAACATTTCTACTAGATAAAAGCATAAAGCAAGGCAAAATTTATGCATAAAACTGAAAATCGCCCTGATAGTACATATAACATATCTCATAATATAGCAATACTTATTAAATGCTACCTACCATTACATAATGTTGGCGATGCAAATTGCGATAAAATTATGACTTATAAAATACATAGTATTTGTCTGTTACAAATTGTGTGAAGTAGTTTCAACTTAGTATGCCTTCTACTGTTATAACAAACAGCCACTATGAACTTTAAAGTATAAATATACTTGTAAAGTATAAGTCAGTACTAGTAAGTACTAGTAAAGTGAACCCTCCACATAAGAATCGCAGGGCTAGCTACTTATCAATATAGATAAATATATATATATACATAAAAATCATATTCAACTTGATATATAAAATATACCTAATAAATGATTCCAAATGACACAATAGCTTAATTATGGTAATACCTCACAATATTTACCTATTGTAAGATAACCATTTAAGGACACACTTAATTGATAAGCATTCACTAATGCCAGGAAACACATTTGCCCTAGTCCTTATCTGCCATAGCAGTTCGTCAATTTCCAAGAGAATTTGCCATGGTCCACCCCTTGGATCTTTCCCTCTATATTGTAATACAAAGAAATGGAAAGCATGACCTGAATACTCAAGGCTATGTCTGGCAAGAGCATTGTTGACATCTGCTTTCATAATTGCATACTGGTGTTCATAGATTCTATTTTTTAGCTTTCTCTCGGTTTTCCCGATGTAGAAAGCTTTACAAGAATCACAGAGAGCTACATATATAACAGCCTTTGAATCACACGTATAATGTCCATTACATCTGTACTCATTTCCATTAATTATGCATGTTGTCGCTACTCTAATGTGTTTACATTGAGAGCATGCTCCACATCTAAACACGCCACAAGGTCTATTGGACCTAGGGGCTACCTTTCTTTCAAAAATGCTTTTCAGATTTTGCCCCCTCCTATATGTGATCCTTGGGCGATCACCTAAAAGAATGCAAAGGGATCTATCCTCTTTGATGATTTCCCAGTTCTTATTAACCACTTCTCTGATTTTCCCAGAATCAAAAGAAAAAGTATGTAATAAACTGGTATTAAACATATTAATTTCATTGTTATGGATAGAAGTGCCACCAATTTGAGGTTGTAGTAAATCATTGGGGTGCTCAGAATTATTGTTCATTTGGCCCGAAAGTAAAGGAAGGAAATGTCCTGACTCCCTTTTGTTGTTTACTTCTGTAAGCACATTCAAAACTAAAGACTGAGGGTAACCTCTTGCAATAAACATGTCAATAAGGTTGCTACATTCAGCAATAAAATCATCAGGATCACTAATCATGCGGGCTGCTCTAACCATCTGCCCTTTAATGACTGATTTCTTTTGGTGGTAGGGGTGGTTGCTTGAAAAATGTAGAAAAGCATTTGAATATGTTGGTTTCCTGAATATTCTGC
>NC_056746.1:571435117-571530421 GCF_019279795.1 Protopterus annectens
GGAACTAAACCTAGCTTTATAGCTATATTATATTTAAGGGGTAAAATAAAACATTTCAGAGCTTTACCAGAAAGGCTCATCCAGACTCTGCTACACTTTGCTGTGAAGGAAAGGTTAGTTTGCTTTTATTTTTTGTATTTTGTATTACTTTATTGCCTTTCTATATTTTGAATACTGTGGTTTGTTTTCTTTACCTTGTGTTTTACTTGCAGTCTGCTTTAACAGCATATTAAAACTTCAAAAGAGACCACAACTCTGTCTCTTCTGAGTCAGGGAGATATTTTTCCCACCCTCGCACCCCGTTACAGTTGTCTTGTTAAATACCACTGTCTTTCTAGTTGCCGGCCTCTTATGTTAATCTGACCATATATCTCATTTCCTCTCTACTTTCACCAGCTTGTGTGAGTAATCATAAAAATCATCATTTTTGAAATCCCTCCCCTTCAACTATTTAAATTTATTCGCCATCCTACTGTATTCCATAGTATCAGAATACAAAAGTGGCCACCCCTTTCAATCCATCTTGCTGTTTTAGAAATAGTAACTCTCCACTAAACCTTAACTTTTTAAACAGGTAAAACTTAAGTTACCTACTTTCACATCTAACTTCTCTAGTGCACACTGCAGTGTGCATGTTTTTTTCATCTTACCTTTAAGCATCCCTGTGACTAGCACTTGCTCTAATACCTGCTGGAAAGCACTAGGAAGCCTTAAACTGATACAAGCACTCAACTCTCCTTGTTAATAAGGAGAAATTAATAGTAGGCACTAAACAGCGTATAATTGCAAAGTACCTTGCAAAGGTAAGGGAAAACAGCTCCTGCACTTTACAAAAAAAAAAAAAAAGCACCAAACCAGGCATGTCCAAGGGTCAGCTTCCAGTGATTTCTCCTGTCCACCTGGTGAATCTGGGCATACTGGGGCAATGCAGCAATTGCCTCATGTACACAGACAACCCTCTCCTCCTACCACCCAATACTACAACCTGTGAGAGATGCACTTACATAGCCAAAATGGAAGCAAAGCTCTCTCCACCCAAGATTGTGCTAGACAGTCAGGAGGAGAAGGTTAACACCCACACTACACCTCAAGCAACACATAGCCCTTCTAAACCCACACCACCAACACCCACATATAGCAACACTAAATCCACATATGCAGAGGCCCTTAACTGTAACCTGCCCAAGCAACAAGGACCTCTGAAGCTGAAATGCAAACAAACACCAATCACAACCAAAGTATCACATAGTTCACAACACCAGTGTGCCACCCAGCTAAGGCAAGACAACGTACCTAACACTTTAGTCACAGGTGACGCTATAGTCCGGCACACTGATGTCCCATTCACCAGGCTGAACAAGCAGAAAATTACAGTCAGCTGCCTGTCGGGTGCCAGGATCCACCACATAACGCATGCACTCAAGTCACTCCACAACAAGTACAAATATGACTCTGTCATTGTCCATGTTGGAGTGAATGACTTGAGACGTACCTCACTGGACTACATGAAAAGAGACATGGAAGAGCTCTCAGATCATGTGGCCCAGGCAGGTATGACCCTAGCCCTGAGTAGCATCCTGCCTTCACCCAGAATTATACCACAATACAAGGACAAAATGATTGACTTCAACAATTGGCTAAGCTTCTGGTGTCATTCAAAGTGGATCCAGTATCTGTCTGCCTGGGACGACATGATCAACAGACCATGATGCTTTGCCAGAGATGGTCTGCACCTGTCGCCCCTGGGATTCAGGTTACTGACTAAGGCTCTTGCCTCCCCTATAGTGCCTTTTTTAGGCAAAGTTCAAAGGACAAAACCACCACCATAACAGGTACAAGCATGCAAAATCTGAAGGTAATGCTACTCAATGCTAGAAGTCTAAACCTGAAAATGCACTCTTTCGAGGCACTCCTAAAAATGGAGAACATCAATATCTGTGCAGTAACTGAGACCTAGTTCAAGGCTTCAGAGAGCACCCCTGCAATACCAGGCTACAACTCTTACCACACTTTTCGGCCACCAAACCAGGACCGAAACACTAAAAGTGGAGGAGTGTCAGTATTCACCAAGGATATTCACACCACCCGGCTAGTTGCCCAACACAATGCATCTGAAATTCTCCAGGTGCAACTAACACTAGGAAAGACTGCAATCCAAATTGTAGCTCACTACAGATCCCCCACCATACCCCAAGATTCTCACTACACCTTTCGAAACATACTGAAAAATATTAAGATAGAACCAAACACCCTAATACTGGGTGATTTTAACTACCCTGCCATTAACTGGGAAAACTAATCATGTACCAACACCTTTGCCCAACGGTTCTTGGAATTCATAAATTCCAATGCCCTGGATCAACTAATCCATAGTCCCACCAGGGGCTCCAATATCCTAGACCTGGTCATTACCAACATGGGAAATCGATGCTCCATACCTATGGTCACCTTCTCGTTAGTCACGTCTGACCATAAGCTAATCATCCTTAACATCCACATCCCACCCCCACCCCCCAGTAAGGAAACCTCCATAAAAAACCTCTCCAAAGCCAACTTCATGCTACTCAAGTCAGAAAGGACAAACTTCATGATACCCATGCAGACAGGAGCTGAAAGTTCAATTGCTGAATCCTGCACTAAGGCACTGTACGAGCACATCCACTCGTCCATGAATCGTGCCATCCCAAATAGAACCAAGATGCTTTCATCCAAAAAAAGGAAGCCAATCTGGTGGTCCCCTGCCATAAACAAACTTTACAACAAAAGGAAGAAACTGCTGCAGAAAAGAGGAAAATCCCAGGATGCAAAAAACTCTCTTACCAGCCTCAGTATGAAACTGAGATCCCTCATAAAATCTTCCAAAGCTAGTTACGAAAATAAAATTGCAAAAGATTCCAAAGACGACCACAAGGCATTCTATAACTATGTCAAGAATCTATATAGCAATGCTCAGATCTGCTCTGAGCTAAAACAGAATGGCATTAAATATACTGATCCCAAGGATATTGCCAGTATCCTGGCAGATTGATTCAGTGCCAACTTCATCCCCCTCTCACCCCCTAAATGGCTTATCTCAATACCGGAAGATTGCCAAATTCCAGTAATAATGGCCGCACAGGTAAAAAACGCACTCTCCAAAGCTAAGAATACAGTATCCATGGGACTAGATGACATCCTGGGCTGTGTACTACATGAACTACAATATGAACTGGCACCTCACCTAAGTGTCATATTTAATCATAGCCTCACCTCAGGTTTCGTGCCCACTGAGTGGTGCAGAGCTACAGTTATCCCACTCCACAAGGGGGGATCCACCTTGGATCCCGGAAACTACCGTCCCATCAGTCTGATGAGCCTTATCTGCAAGGCCATGGAGCGTATTATCATGGAACTTATAAACAAAGACATTGTCAACTTTCAACCACTGGACCCCACCCAGATTGGGTTCGTAAAGGGATGATCTTGTTTCCTGAACCTGATTGACTTCTTTGAATCCATCTCCAGAGCCATGGACAAGGGTAAGGTGGTCCACATGGCCTATCTAGACCTTGCCAAGGCCTTTGACACCATCCCCCATTCTGGAATCATAGATAAACTTACTAAGCTGGGCATTAATCCCTCTGTCACCAAGTGGGTTGCTAACTGGCTTACTAACAGAACCCACACTGTAAAAGTAGCCGACTCCAAATCCAGCTCCAGACAAGAAACAAGTGGAGTAACTCAGGGTTCAGTCCTGGGACCGCTCTTGTTTGGCATCTACTTCTCTGAAGTACAGGCCAACACTAAGGGAATATGGCTAACAAAGTTCGCAGATGACTGCAAACTGGGAGCCATTATTGAATCCCCAAATGATGTGGATACTCTACAAAAGGGCCTTACAGAAATAGATGCTTGGTGTCAGAGTCATGGGCTCAAGCTCAATGCCAAGGAATGTATAGTTATTCCCTTTGGGAAAAAACATGTACCCGTGAATTACCATATAGGTGGCAGTACACTAAACACCAAAAGTGTGATAAGAGACTTAGGGACACAGGTGGACAGTGATCTCACCTTCGATAACCACATCGCCACAACAGTCAGGAAATCCTTCTATGTGGCACACCTCATCGCTAAGGGCTTTTCATCCATCAAAATGAGGTCATTGTCCCACTGTACTCATCCCTCATTAGACCCATTATAGAATACAACGTCCTGTTTGGTATGTACCTCTCAAGATATCTGCAACAACTGGAAAGGCCGCAGAAATACCTCACTAAAAGAATCACAGGCCTAAAGCAGATGCCCTACACTGACCACCTTAAAAAACTCCAGCTATACGCTGTCGCATATCGACTACTCAGAGGCGATATCTGCTTAACATACAAGGCCATGTCAAACCTAGAGCTGTTGGACATTCTACACTTAAAGAAATCCCAATCCCTGAGAGCCACAATCTCCAGGGATCTAAACCTTGTCATCACAATAAGCAAAACATGCTGGAGGGATAGGTTCCTGACCCAGAGACTCCCCAGACTCTGGAATAGATTGCCCATACATGTCAAGCAGAGTGCCTCTTTGGCCCTCTTCAAAAGGAACCTTGACGATTGGATGGGAGAAAGGAAATTCATCCCGGGGATCACATCAGTCGCCCTGCTAGACAGGGGTCCAGGGAAGTAAATAGTGTGTGAAGAAATAGCCAGGGAATTGTTATGGCTAGGCTTGTATAGGCCCTAGGGCTGATAGCCTAGTACCAACCTATGAACCTATGAACGTATGAACCTATGTGTGTACAGCTTACCATTCTTACAGTGATGTACTCCTCATATGCTTAATTAAAAAGTTGTTTTTGCACAGCATGTGTAAAAACAGTTCCCCTATTGCCTGAAGCATCTTTGATATTTTATTTTCCATTAGTCAACTGGCATAAAGCACTGATCACCATGGACAATTTTCAAGCTCAAGATGGGTTAAATGATCTTTTGGTACAAACTCTCGAATCAACAAAATGTCACGATTGCTTCATAAGTAACTTTTGCCTACTTATTTTATGGAGTGCCCACCGACCTTGCACTGCATTACTCAAGTAATCTGTGAATATTTCTTTCATATCCACTTGGAAGTCTATACTAAAATAAACACTTACCTTTAACAAAGTGGTATGTTAGCCAAAACTCAATAAAATGTTATAAAATAGTACTTCTTCAAGATGCAAAACCAATCGAAATGTAGTCAAGTAAATAAATGCTCTTTAAATCAAGAGATTCTTCTCCGAAGGGATGCGTTCTGTGTTGTAAGCAATTATAATAACTAATTTTCTGATATGCAACCTATTTATTGTGTAGAATCTCTGTCCTGAACCTGCAACCCATTGTGATGCTAGCGAAAGAGGATGATGTCATCAGCCCTGCATCACAATGCAGACAGTCACAGCTCTGACCACCAGAACCTGCAACCCATTGTGACTCTGGCCAAAGAGGATGATGTCATCAGCTCTACATCACAATGCAGACAGGCATAGCTCTAACCACCAGAATCATGGTCAACTCTTGGTACATTTTTAAATATTAATCATACAGACCTGAGAAGTTGATAGAATAAAGAAAAAATAATTAATGTGCAGTTTCTGGAGTAAAATAAGTATATAACTTCAACTATTCTTATTATTTATTAGTGGAAATCTGCCATCTTTCCTCCCAAAAATAACAGGGGAGGGGTAAGAGCGGAAGAGCAAAATTTTGAGTCAAAGCCAGAGGGTTCCCTTAATAAAAGGGACAGTTGAGAGGCAGTAGCATAGCTAGGGCAGGGTGAAAGGGGCGACTGCCCCTGGTGCAAGGTGTTAAGGACGTGGTTACCAGTCGATCTCCTCTCTTTCATTAATGTATTACCTACTTTTAAAAGTTGGTATTGAATTTGCCATCAAACCTGTCTGAATATTTATATCAAATACCAGATGATCGAAGTTGTGGAACATCGAAAATAAAAAAAAAAAATGAAATTGGAAAACAAAAAAAATCTTCTTTCACATTTTTGCAGGGGGACAAGCCCCCCTGCACCCGCCACCCCCCTGCTACTTAAATATATCAACTCTGAGATCGCACTGCAGTGAAGAGAATGGTAGATTTTCCATTCTGCACTGAACAATGATCTCCATTCAGACTGCTTGATGTTCCACAACTTTGATCATCTGGCATTGAATGATCAGATCTCAATGTTGAACTTTGATATTTTGAGGTAGACCCATATATGTTTTATATATATATATATATATATATATATATATATATATATATATATATATATATATATATTTCCTACAGAACACCGACAGCCCAAAACACCGTCACCCATATGGCCGACGCCATATGATCAACACTCACAATATCAAAAGTGCCAGAACTTCACAAAAAAGGAAAATAAAATTTTCTTTTTCGTGCTAGCAGGGGGCTCTGCCCACCTGCACCCCCCTATCTGAGATCACACTACAGTTCAAGAATGGAAATTTTTCCATTCCGCACTATTGGGAGATAGCATTTCCCCATTGTCGATATTCTGACCGTCGACCATATGGCATCGGCCATATGGGTGTCGGCGCTCTGTATGGGACCCATATATATATATATATATATATATATATATATATATATATATATATATATATATATATATATATATATATATATATCACATGTATATATAATATATATATATATATATATATATATATATATATATATACATGTATATATAATATATATATATATATATATATATATATATATATATATTAGTGTGTGTTTGTGTATGTACATTTATCTATATATATATATATATATATATATATATATATATGTGTGTGTGTGTGTGTGTGTGTGTGTGTGTGTGTGTGTGTGTGTGTGTGTGTGTGTGTGTGTGTGTGTGTATGTGTGATACTGTACTAATGTTCACAGAATGCCGGCCCAGATTTTGTCCTCAAATTTTTTGTCCATTTTTCTTATAATTGTGATTTTTCTGGCAAATGAGTGGCGTGTGTTTCTATAAAGATATATTTATATATATATATATATATATATATATATATATATATATATAGATCTACTTCATATCTTCAACACTTCAAAATGCCAAATTTCATATGGCCGAGACCATATGATCGACTTTTAAAATGTAGAACATATGAAATACAAAAGTAAAAAACAAAAAACACTTATGTAAACACTGCTAGCAAAGGGGCAAGCCCCCCTGCACCCCCCGGGGGCTCTGCCCCCCCCGTAACTTAAATATACCAACTCCAAGATCGCTCTGCAGTGCAGGAATGGAAATCTTGCCATTCCCCACTGTATGGAGATGTCGGTTCCACATTGTCGGCATTTTAAATGTCGATCATATGGTCTCGGCCATATGAAATTCGGCATTTTGAAGTGTTGGCAATGTGAAGGGGACCCATACAGATATATATGTGTATATATATATATATATATATATATATATATATGTTAGAAAAATATGTAATAGTAATATGTATGCTTAGTGCATTTGAGGTTTAAAAGGGTTAATACATTTATTCTGTTCACACTGCATGAATTTGCACAGCTATTAGAAACTTAAAAAGAAGTATTTCATTTCTGCTAATGTCATGAAAATAACAGGAGACATTTCATTTCTGCTAATGTCATAAACTTATAATAAAGACGAAACCTAGGTCAAATTCGTGTATCTGGTCTGTATATTTGACTCTACCGTCTCGGGTCAACAGGGTCCTTCCTGGTGTTTTTTGTCATCTTGTTAGTAGTTTGGATTGGTGTCTTCCTTGAGATATTCATTTCTGCTTATGCTATGAGAAAGTATGCAGCTGCTAGAAGCATTGATAAAGAAAACAATAGACGCTTGAAAGTATAAACCGTAGTCAGCATTACTTGCACCAAAGCTAGAAATGTACCTTGAATCTAGACAAAATGTAACACATCTATTTGAACTGCACAATTGAAGAATTGAAAGTTGAAATGGGCTAAAATAAGCCCAAGGCCAGGTTGTTTTTCTCAAAATGTTTTGCAAGCTAGCAAATAATCTAACCTAGTCAGCAATAAGTCTAGTAACATTTTCTGTAGAACATACAGAAAGCTGTGTCTAACTATGTCAGCAATAGAATAGTAACATTTTCTGTGTGACATGAAGAGAACTGTATAAGAATAACATACTAATCACCAGTAATTCAGACAAACCTTGTGCCTACATGCTTTGTCTCCTTGCTGCAAGTAATAAAGGGTGCCTTGCTTGAACCTAACGTGTATTGGTTTTGAAGTTTTTTCCTTTGACAGATTGGTCCTTCGAGCCGGAAACCCTCTCTTCATCTCGGATCAGACGGCCAGGTGGTTGAAACCGTACAGGGAAGAAACCAAATTGGTTGTTTTTATATGGAAAGTCCTCCGACTGAATTGTCGTTCAAAAGAGGCCAGCCACTTTCTGATCTGTGACTGAAGGATGGGTCTCCACGAATCGGTGATCAATCACGTAGGCTCAGGTAAGGCAAATCTACTTTTTTCTGTTTTCTGTTTAGATCACGGACTAGATATGTAGTGTTTTTGTCAGACTGTATTTTTGTTACAAGTCAGGGACAAAAAAGATTACTGTCTTGTCATAGATCAGGAGAAACATAATAAGTAAGCAGTCATTCTGAAGAGACTATAACAAAATCCATGGTACCACGTTAAAACTTAAGAAAAGTTACGTAACGATAAAAGGGTAAAACAAAATGGGTAATAATTGCACAAAAAGACTCCAAAATCCATCACCGTTAACAGAAGATGCAAAATACATGCAGTCACATCACGCCGACAATGTTAGATATTATTCAAAATGGGTTAATAAATACGAATTTGACAGAAAATTAGAAAAATCCTCGCTTATCAAACTTATCAAACAGCTCAAAACCGATTCCAAAGGTCAGGTAAAAAAGCAACGTCGGTCAGGAATTCCTCAGGCACACAGGTGGCTTGAGGAAGTAAACCGTAGGGAACAAAAGAACAAAAATTCAAAAGCAATGTTTTTAGATAAGGAGGACATCAACTTAGTAATAACATCAGCACCTCCGCCTCCCTTACCAGAATATGAAGCAAGTGAACAGGTTAGTCCACCCCCACAATATCCTGTAGTCACTGAAGATAGAAATATTATGAAACTCAAACTGACTAAAGTTAGAGATCCCATCAGGACCAGGTCCCGAACAAAGGCAGGTAACTCAGATGAAGGCATTGAGTTATGGCAAATGGTTTAAGAATTCACAATCTATAAGTGAAGAAGAAGAAATATGCCCACTTATAGAAGTACCCAATCCTCAGGCAGGTCAAGACAATCAGGACCCAACTAGTTTAGTGTATAGACCTTGGACTCTGGAAGACATCTGCAAAGCCACTGAGGGAATTCCCCATCCAAAGGTTAATTTTAGAAAATTCTCAGAAGATTTACAAGGAATGAGGCTGAGTTATAACTTAAATGGAGAAGAGATAGAAAAGGTAGTAAGACAGATTGTAGGGCCAGATTGGTACATGATTAGTGGGAACTGGAATCCCCGTGACACTGCACAAAGACCCCTCCCACATAGCAGCACAGAATTAGACACCAGAGTAAAAGGTCTGACAGACCGCATCTCTGAAAAATGGAAACCTAGGGCAGACTGGACTTGCATTAATCAATGCATACAACAAGAAGGTGAAACAATTGACCGGTATTATGCCAGATTGTTAGAATGTTTTAATAACCACTGTGGAGGGCAGGTTCCTGAAGATCCAACACAAGATTCCCCATATGAACAGCAGTTAAAGAATGCATTTTTAAAAGGCAGTATTGCACCCATAAGCAGTTTTATTACAAAACACATGTTAGACCATCGTACAAGCAGGTTACAGTCATTACTTGAATATGCTAGGCATGCCAAAAGGCATTTTAATAGCAAAAAGAAAAAGAAAGCTCAAGTATTTTCTGTAGAAGATGGAGCAGAAGTTTATGTAGTACAGTCTGGGAAAAGGGAAGAAAAACGCACAGGGAAACAAACAATCTGATCAGCGATCAGAGGAATTTGAAGGGCAAAAGAAAAGGGGTAAATGTTTTAAATGTGGTAAAAAGGGACACTTGGCAAGGGATTGCAAGAAAAATAAGAAGGCAACCACGGAAGACAAGGAGGGTGAGGACTGACTATATGTTAGTCAGGAATCACTAGAAGGGGATAGCGAAGAAAGGACAAATGAGAATGTGATAGAGGGAGTAGAGGAAGTGCAGGAAGTTAGTGACAATGAAGAAAATGAAATATTGGACCTAGCTTTATTGAGCTTGGAGCTCTATTTAGCAGACACGAAACCAGAAGTTACACTCTTGTTATAAGGGAGGGAAGTCAAATTCTTGTTTGACTCAGGGGCATCACGAACCCTGATACATCCCTCCAAACTGCCAGAAAACACAGAGTCATCTGATTACATACTGGTCAAAGCAGATAATGGACAGCTGTATCGGGATCCTCTCTCCCGTAACATTGCAATAACTGATCCAGTTTCAGGATTGACACAAAAAAGCAAAATTGTTGTTTCTGCGAAATGCCCGGTAAACCTCTTGGGCAGAGACCTCATGCAGCTATTTGGTATAGCAGTAGTTCCAACCATGCAGGGTATGGAAGCACAGTGACAAATTGATACCTTTGCAGTGCAATCGGAGGGTGAAATGTTTTATTGGTACAGCCAGGACTTGGTTACGACTGGTCCAGGGACTGTGACCAAAGAGTTAATGAATATAGCCATCAGCAAGTTCCCCTCCCTTGACATTGATAAGCAGCACCTGTTGCACTGTACCCTGTATTATTGTAACACACCAGGACCTGATAAGGAATATGAGCAAGAATTATTTAAGAATCAGGCAAACAGATTGATATTGCGTAACCTGTACTGGGACACAGAAGGGAACAGTGTAGCCAGCTGTTCATTGCCCCAGGAGTTCTTTGCACTTTATAAATCTAATCAATTACCACATGTTAGCTTAACCAAAAACAGAAATATAGAATGGGCAGACCTAGGAGAAAAAGTTAGGAAATGGGAGAAACAGACAGAACTAGAACTGTCAGAACAGGGAATACAAATACAGAAGTTGAATTGGATAACTCAGACCAACCCAGCTGTGCACTTGCAGTCTAGCGAGGACAGCTGATTGACACTCCTGTTAGAGGAGGAAGAGAATGCCTTACAAGACATACCAGAGACTCTCTGGTTGACAGGGAAATCAGATGTAGGACTCATTCGTACAGCGGGACCAGTTACTATCACGCCAAAGTCAGCATTCAGACCACAATAAAGACAGTATCCCTTAAGAAAAGATGCAGAGGCAGGGATAAAGACTATTATAGCAGCCTTACTTAAAGGGGGGATACTAGTAGAATCTCCCAATTCACCATGTAAAATACCCTTATTTCCAGTTAAAAAGGCCAATGGAGAATGGCGTATGGTCCAAGATTTACAAGCTGTAAATGATGCAGTAATATCAAGGGCACCTACGGTGCCAAACCCACACACCCTGTTGAATGATTTGAAACCTCAACAGAAGTATTTTTCTGTAGTAGACATCAGCAACGCGTTCTTTTTGATACCGATACACCCTGACAGCCAGTATTGGTTTGCATTTACATTTCAGGGGAAAAGGTATACATATACGTGACTACCACAGGGATATTGTGAGAGTCCAATGATATTCTCACAAGAAATGGCAAGCAACTTGGCGGGATTCACCCCACCAAGAGGCAGTCAGATTTTACTTTATGTTGATAACATCTTGCTGGCAGCCCCCACCCAGCAGGATTGTAGAGAAGATACCATAGCACTTCTACGATTTTTAGCCGCTGAAAGACTTAAGATAAATAAAAGTAAACTGCAGCTTTGGAAAAAACAAGTCAAATACCTGGGATATGTAATATCCAAGGAAGGTTGAACATTAGATGAGGACAGAAAAATAGCAATTTTTCAAGCACCAAAACCCACTACCAAGAAGGAAATGATGTCCTTCCTGGGTACAACTAATTTTTGCCAGAGCTGGATTCCAAACTATGCCTTGGAATCTGCACCTCCGACTGAACTTATATATAAGAAGCCTATAGCAGCACAGGATTTGTTACAATGGACACGAGAGGCAGAATCTGCATTCTGCAAACTAAAGCAGTTAATATCGTCCACATTAGTTCTGGGATTGCCAAACTACCATAAACGTTTTTTCCAAACTGTAGATTGTAAGCAGGGTTACATGACATCAGTATTAACACAACAGCATGTGGATAAGCAACACCCCATTGCTTACTATTCATCACAATTAGACCCAGTGGCATGGTACTTAGCCCACTGTGTACAAGCAGTAGTTGTAGCTGCAATGGCAGTACAGGCTTCTGCCTCAGTAGTCTTGTTCCACCCTCTCACTTTGAGAGTACCTCATGCAGTCGCAATTATTTTACTACAAGAAAAGGTAGCATATCTTTCCCCTGCTAGGCATCTTTCCTGTATGACTATATTGTTGAGCCAACCTCATATGACAATTGAATGATGCACGACTTTAAACCCTTCTACTCTGCTCCCGACCCCTGCAGAGGGCACACCACACAACTGCTTGCAGGTAATTGAGCAAAAGACACTACCTAGAAAAGATCTCACAGATGTCCCCTTGGATGATGCCGAGGTGACATACTTCGTGGATGGCTCATGCAAAAGGGGTCCTGTAGGACAGAACCTAGTAGGATATGCAGTAGTCTCTGATACTGGGATTATAGAAGCAAAATCTTTACCACACTACTTATCTGCACAGGCAACAGAATTGATTGCCCTGACATGGGCATGTACCTTAGCAAAGGGTAAATGTGTAAACATTTTTACTGATAGCCAGTACACTTTTTCCTACTGTACATGTTTTTGCATAACAGTAGAAAAACTGGGGAATTATAACATCTACTGGCAAACATATAAATCATGCACAGTTTATTTTAGATCTTTTAGAATCTATTCAGTTACCTCAGAAAATAGCCATTTGTAAATGCACAGCTCACACCAAGCAACAAGACAGAATTTCAAAAGGTAATGTGAGAGCTGATACAGCTGCAAAACAAGCAGCCACAGAAGTATTTATTTTAAATGAGGAATTACAACCCTCTGAGATTTTAGATTTAGATATGTTAAAAACAATGCAGACACTCACTATGCAAGCTGAAAAACAACGATGGATAAAACAAGGAGCAATCCTCGAAAAGGGGCTGTACATCTCTAGAGAGGGGAAACCAATACTAATACTACCCTCTAATTTTTTCTGATATGCAGCTTTGTTGAGCCATGGGCAGCGCCATGTCTCAACAGGGGGGATGGTACAGCTGGTGAACCAGGTGTTCACAACGTACGGATTTACAAACTACTCTAAAAAATTTTGTTTGATGTGTCAGATCTGTAACAAACATCATGCACAGGGGGTGATAAAGACCAAGCAAGGGAGTTTCCCTACACCACCATATCCGTTTCACACTATCTGTATGGATTTCATAGAATTGAACAAATGTGAAAATAAGAAGTATTGTCTTGTCATTGTAGATATGTTTTCCAGATGGGTGGAAGCCTTTCCAACCAAAAATCCAGATGCAGCTACGGTGGCAAAAGTACTTGTCAAGGAAATCATTCCTAGGTTTGGTATTCTGGAAAGAATCTACAGTGACAATGGTACACACTTTGTAAATCAAACCATACAGCAGTTGAGTAAGCATTTTGGTATTTCTTTAAAAAATCATTGTGCATACCATCCACAATCTGCAGGGCTAGTTGAAAGGCATAATGGTATACTAAAAAACAAATTGAGAAAATTAATAGTTGAGACAGGAAAAAACTGGTTATACTGTTTGCCCGTGGCACTGTTGAGCATGAGACCTGTCCCTACAGCAAAAGGATTGACTCCTTTTGAAAAAAAATATTTGGAAGGGCTTATTACACTCCCCAGTGGAAACTTCTCATGTCATCAGACCAGGAAGCTGATTTCACACTAACTGAATATATGAAAAAGTTGTTGAGTTCTAAACATCTGTTGCAGTCAAATTCTGTTTCAGATAGAAAACAAACTGAGACATCAGAAGTGGCAGTGTCGCCTGGAAATTGGATGTGAATCAAAACTATCAAGAGGAAGAATTGGTCATCACCAAGGTAGGAAGGTCCCTACCAGGTGCTTCTTTCGACACCCACTGCAGTCAAGATAGCAGAACGAGCTTCATGGATACATCTGATGCACTGCAAGCTGGTTAAGAACTTTGAGTTGGACAAAAATCTTACCTCTCCATCGGGGCCCTCAGCACAAAGTCTGGCTACAAAGGGGGGTTAGATCAATAGGACTGATCCGTCTCAACCCCAGTGAAGAAACCATCGGTGCTGAAAGTCCTATTAGGGCAGAGAGTAAGAGCACGTGTCCAAAGAAAAGATGATGGAATCCAGTAAGATCCAAATACACCTACTTGGAAGAGTCAGAGAAAACAGAAATGCAGAATAACCATTTCCACAAAAGTATTGCATAACCATCCTGTTGACTATACTAGTGACAATAATCTTTTTGTTATGGCCATTCCTTTTCTCAGCCACACAAATTGAACTGAACAAGCGTGCAGAGTGGCACCTGAACTTTAACACTTACCAGGCAATCAAATATGTGTATGCTGAAACTTTCAAGGTTTCGAATTGCTGGATTTGCACAGCTTTACCAACAGCATATGGGGGTTACTGTTAACTTCAGTTCCCCTAGGAGCCAACAAGACCTGGGAAAACCTAATTCATGATACCTTCGATGTCACATCACAAGATAAAGTAGCATTGCACTTGTCTGTTCGACAGAAGGGAACTGTGTGTTTTTACAAGGATGATACAGTTCAGGTGGGTTGGAGCAATTGCAAAGTGACTGTTCCCTATAGATGCTACACTAAACCTGATAACACCAGATCCTATTGCAACACGAGCTATGATACATTTTTTGAACTGATGCATGGGACAACTGAAGAAGTAAAACATAATGCTGATCTCTATAAGCAACTGTCTATAATCGACAAAAAAATGTTTCATGCAGAACCAGGGCATAGTAAAGTTACTACTAAAGTAGAAGATTGTTACTTTGTATGCAGTAGAAAAGCATATAAATGGTTACCTGAAAATTGGTCCAGCAGTTGTTCCTTGGGCTACCTGGTTCCGGCCATATGACACACAGCAGTTTTACCTCAAGGGAAAATTCAGAATGTTCAAGAAATCAAGAAACCTATCAATCCAGTGGGGCAAATCAATGCATGCTGGAAAAACCATCATGCTGTGGGCGATGGACTGACACACATGGACTTAAGTGATACTGTTATATCGTGGGCAGGTGTGCTGCCAGCATATAGAGCAACTAAATCAATCTGGGAACTGAGAAAATTGTCTAAGCTTCTCGAAGTAATGAGCAATGCAACCTTTTCTGCCCTAGAACTGGTGACTGATGAACTGACCGCCATGAGAACAGTGGTGCTTCAAAATCGCATGGCTCTTGACTTCACCCTAGCGGCAAGAGGAGGTACGTGCACTTTAATCCAGGAGGAGTGCTGTTCATATATTCCTGACCACAAACACGATAAAGACAACCATCTTGAGGTAATTCAGCAGGTGTCAGCCATGACCAAACCAGGACCAAATCCATTGACGGACTTTTTCCAGAAATTGTTTGGGGGGTGGGGCAGTTTCCTGATGAACATTCTGATTGCCATCTGTGTAGGAATAATCCTACTGGTGGTATGTGTGTGCTGCTGCATCCCCTGCATGAAAAGACTGATTAAAGACTTTATAGACATTTCAGTTTCAGAAACCTTATACCAAGACACTGAACTTGAATTGCTAAAAACTGAATATGCTTTCATGAGCTTAAACTGAATGACTCTCTTAACTGCATATCCTGAGCAGGAAGAGGTTAAGGGAAGAAAAAACTGTTTATGCTTATCTTGAAAGTAGGATAAAAGTATTAAAAGGGGGGAAATGTTAGAAAAATATGTAATAGTAATATGTATGCTTAGTGCATTCGAGGTTTAAAAGGGTTAATACATTTATTCTGTTCACAGTGCATGAATTTGCACAGCTATTAGAAACTTAACAAGAAGCATTTCATTTCTGCTAATGTCATGAAAATAACAAGAGACATTTCATTTCTGCTAATGTCATGAAACTTAACAAAGAGATATTAATTTCTGCTTATGCTATGAGAAAGTATGCAGCTGCTAGAAGCATCGATAAAGAAAACAATAGACGTTTGAAAGTATAAACCGTAGTCAGCATTACTTGCACCAAAGCTAGAAATGTACCTTGAATCTAGACAAAATGTAACACATGTATTAGAACTGCACAATTGAAGAATTGAAAAGTTGAAATGGGCTAAAATAAGCCCAAGGCCAGGTTGTTTTTCTCAAAATGTTTTGCAAGCTAGCAAATAATCTAACCTAGTCAGCAATAAGTCTAGTAACATTTTCTGTAGAACACACAGAAAGCTGTGTCTAACTACATCAGCAATAGAATAGTAACATTTTCTGTGTGACATGAAGAGAACTGTATAAGAATAACATACTAATCACCAGTAATTCAGACAAACCTTCTGCCTACATGCTTTGTCTCCTTGCTGCAAGTAATAAAGGGTGCCTTGCTTGAACCTAATGTGTATTGGTCTTTGAAGTTTTTTCCTTTGACAATATATATATATATATATATATATATATATATATATATATATATATATAGAGGTCTTCTTTGATTCACTGAGAACTTGAAAACTCATTAATTTCACTGTATTTCAAGTTGTCCTCAAAAAAATTGCTGAAAGCTCAAATCACTGAAAACTCATTTCACCGAATCACATTTCACTGAATGTAAGTACTGTTGAGCAAATAAAACATATATGCCCCCTTTTCCCACTGTAGTGCAATCCTGGAATTAGTATATATAGTTGGGGAGGGGCGTACTTAGCTTTTATATTTATGAGTCTCATTTCACTGAAAGCTAACAATATAAAACCAAAAGTGGGTGGGGGTCTATGCCCCACCAAACCCCCCCCCCAACTATATATACTAACTCCAGGATCACACTACAGTAGGGAAAAGGGCATATACATTGTATTTGCCTAACAGTATTTACATTCAGTGAAATGTGATTCAGTGAAATAAGTTTTCAGTGATTTGAACTTTCAAGCTTTTTGTAAGTGCTGAAAAATTTTCATTGAATCAAAGTAGACATATATATATATATATATATATATATATATATATATATATATATATATATATATATAAGTGAATACATACCTATATATATATATATATATATATATATATATATATATATATATATATATACACCCACATATGCACACACACATATATATATATATCTATATATATATATATATATATATATATGTATATATATATATATATATATGTAGATATAGATATATAGATATGGGTCTACCTGATTTAAAGCTGAGCTGAGAAGAACAACAACGGTGATAACCAACAAATCAACACAACAGAGAGAGAAGACTGAGGTTGAGAATCACTGACATGTTAAGGTAAGTGTCAGACGAGACGGGGACGGGGGGTGTGGGGTGTGGGTAAGGTAAGGTGCGATAGTGACGACAGGTTTAGGTTTAGGTTTTAGGTTAGTTAGTTAAAGCGGGTAAGGTAAGTGCTGAGGAAGTGTGCGATAAGGATGTAAGTAAGGGTTTAGGTAGGTTTAGGGTAGTTAGGTAGTAAGTGTGTGTGTGTGGTGACAGACTTAAGGGTTATTAACTGAGTTAGGGTTAATATAGTTGTGTATGTAAGGTTTAGTGGTTATTTGTTTTGTTGATTGTCGGGATTGTGGTTTGTCGGGGCATGTGAAGTTTAGCTTTTGAACGGTAGACCAATCAATTAACATATGTACAGCTTCTTACCATGTATAAAAATATCTGGAATCCATCTACTTATCCAGCACTAAGTAACATTCAGTCATTATCATCTCTGTCCACAAACCTGTCAAATATGCCAGGCATTGTCTGTACTCACACCATGTTGCTAAGGCCCATAACTCCTTATCTGTGTCCATCAGGTCAAGACCCTTCCTCCCATCCTTCAGAACTGAATGACTTGCTAGCTAAAAGCTGGATTGGAACACCAGGATAAACTGTCTCTCTAAATGTGAACAAATACCTATTCATACCTTATATACCCTTACTGTCCCATCTTCACTCACTTCCTTACTTCCATCAAATTCTTTCCCTTGGTTTTCTCTTTAAATATACCATAAGCCTGATTTTCTTTCACCATATATTGCAGTTCCTGTTCATATTATTATGACTTGCATATGTTGTTGTGTCTTCAGTCCACTAATGATTACCTTCAATGAAGGTGCGCCCCATTCACTGTCTCCACACAGAAGACACACTAGCTGAGAATCAAACAGGACAACATCTACCACAGCACCACCACTATTATGACAAATTTCTTTAACTGTTAACACAATTGTCATATGCATATCTATAGAATATACAATACAATATACATATATAATACATCTATTCTTAACTAATGTTTTCATTTTATGTCTAATTTGGTATAATTATTTAAACTGTAAAGACTGTAGAATTATTTGCTCTTAAAATGTGCTGCGATTGATTGAATAATTAATAATAAACAAATAAGTAGGTGACTAACTCAGTGTCAAACAACTTAGTAACTATTCACAACCCTGATCCTCAGTGCTGTCAGAATGATTATTCAAAAAGTTATCAGCTTCATGTTGTTCTAGAAGAGTTGTTTATCAGTAGCACTGTAAACTGAGCAGGGCTGAGCTTTTTGGTGCATGAGACATAGCAAAAGAAAACACTGGGCTTGGCTTTTACCTTGGCAGACAGTGAGTATGGTTAACATAGTCCCTGATGGAGTGTGCAGAAAGAACAGTGGATACAATGTTTTAGGGGGAAATGAGCCATTCTAAAGAGTAAAACATCATAACTTGTCATAACTGCTTGTGTTTGTGTGAGTGCATGGATGTGGTTGCATTAGACTGCCAAACCAATGAAAGTTCTTCAATCCAAAGAGACAAGACAGTGAGAGAAAGCGACAGAGCTCATCCATCTGATGTTCAGATCATCTGTGGTGACTAGCTCAATGTTTTATGTTAATGGCAACCCATCCAGGAGAAGAATCTGTGGGTGTTGTCATCATTTATATGTGCTCTCTCCTTTTCTGTCTGCTGCTGAAATGATGTATATTATTTTATTTTTTTTTTTTTTTGCTTTTGTTTATTGGGATAGTCCAACTGAGTACAAAGAAAAAAATTAAATGTAATACAATAGTAAAACACAGCAGAAAAAATAGAGTGACTTGCATTCCATTTGTGTTGTGTAGATAAGGTGCAGTGAAAAGATACTGCAATATTAAGAAACAATAACACAATTCTGAAAAATAATATGTGGAGAAAATATATTTAATATGTAATGAATTATACAAAGGTGAGAAAGGTATGTATAGGCTAGAAATATGTTGAAGTGTGTAGTTTTATCCAGGGGGAGGGATGAATGCAGTGTTCCATAATTTATCAATGTAGGTGGAGTATAGGGAGTTTACTGCAGTGTTGTTTGATATGTTAGTTTTAATAAGGATGTAGGGCTCTAACAAGCTAGCAAGGTATGAACAGTGACTGGGCCTGTGGATGAGATTATGAGTGGTAAAGAGTTGAAAATAAGAATATTTACCCTTTCCTCACTGTAGTGTGATCTCATACCCTATAAGACCATAGTAGTGGTGGGATCTGTGAGGCAGGTTTGTAGTAAATGTGGCTATTTCGTTATAGCATAGTTGTAGTTTGTTTAGTTGTGCAGATTTTAGGTTTGTTCTGGAATCAAGTTTTAGGTGCATTCATTTTATAGCATTTTGGATATGAGAATCAAATTTCATACTGTCATTTGTATGGACTCCTAAAAATTTAGTATGTCAAACCAGTTCTATGTTAGACTTGTCAGAGGAGGAGATAGAGAAAGACAATGTTTGATTGTTACAGTGTTTAAAACCAAGGTTGGAAAGTTTTTTTGCATAATGTGAAAAGATAAGTTAAGCTGGAAGAACTAATATAAGAAAGAATAATAAAAGCAAATATGTGAGAGAGAGAGATGGATAGAAAAGTACACTAGGACAGGGTTATAAATGGGTAAGAACCTCCATGGTGGCTAATGGCAGTTAAAAGAGAAGATTGGACACATAGTAAAGCTCACACTAGCTCACTCCAAATTACTTATACATCAAGGGATGTCTAAAAGGAATACAGCTCACCTTATTGTTACTGGTGTTGCCAGGTATGCGTGGATGTGAACCACCCTGAAATCTTTTGCTGAAAAGCTGTCTTCATGTACACTTGTTGGACAGGGGAAGTAAGAGTTTGTACTTCTAATGCCGTCCAAGCATTTTTATGTACATTACCCTAACAGAAGTTAACAGGTTCAGCAGCTTATCCCAAAAGTGGTGCCTGCTCTTAGCTATACACTGTAGGAAGAAAGAAGGACACAAGCATCAATTATTCTACAAAGACATACATCTGGAGTGTTTCTCTCCAGGCCTCCGCTAAAAATTGGCTTTGTTCCAAGTCGGACTTTCCTGGTAAACAAATGTTAAATAAAATAAAATAAAAATAAATTATACTAAAGGAAAACTCCATTAAACGCAATACCAAATCTACATCTGATAAGCATACACATTCAGTACAAGTCAGGGGGACCTTATAAACTGAGTGAGACAACTCTGTTCTGGAGAGTAAGCATAGCAACTAAGAATGGGAAATGAACACAGAGGTGGAAGAGATATAAGACAAACTAGGATGTGGAAATATAGTTAATGAAAGAAAGAGTTTACATAGGAGGCATTTTTTTTTATATTATTTCTCCCTTTGATACCTGATGACCACGTTACCTCATGTTGCTTTCAGGCCCATTCATTCATTCACTAATAGAACAAAATCCACAAGGAGTCATCATCCAGCCAGCCATGAAAGAAATTTGTTCCCTCACCCCACACTCTTGATAGAGATGGAGCTTCTAAACTCCAATACTGCCAGAGGGCTTGCAGTACCAGCCAGTGTTGCAAATGGACCATCCTCTGGCTAAAGTGCAGCACATTTGTACATCATGACCCATGCAGATGCTGCTGCACTTGACCTCTGTTAGTGCTAGATTCCAGTAGATTGGTTGGTTGGATGAACAGACAATGGCAGCTTAGGTCCATCTCTCCAAATCAACTTTTCCGGCATACAAATTACTATTTATTTATATTTATTTGTTTACATTTGTTAACCGGGAGAGTCCGACTGGACACAGGTCCGTTTTCAACGGAGGACCGGGAAGAAAAGCGCCACATTAAGTATTATTTGCATTATACAGTTAAAAAACATAGCATTTAAATATAGACATTAGTCCAGTTAAGGACGCAAGACAAGAAGAAAACAGATGTAAAACAGCTCTAGAGCATAGTACAATTTTAAAATATGGTGACATACTAAACATGGTTAAAATGTAGTTGAGATTCATCAGTGAACAATTGATACAAACTGTTTTTTGAGGTACATAACAGCCATTAGCAGTTGTTGCTACAAGAAGTTAGTATTATGTGGTAGGTAGCTGAGAACAGTAGTAGCCAAGCTTGCTAAGAGTAGGTTGTTGATAGGGGCTGAGAGAGGTAGCGGGTGGGGGGAGTGGATGGTATTAAAGGGGGGTTGCAAGGGCATATACTATTAATCTCAGGTGTTGTTAACAGACGTCAGTGCTTTTTCTTTATATACCAAGGAGCTAACTTTTGTGCACAGGATAAACTTTAATTTAATAACATATGTCCATAAAAATATAGATAATGTAGTAGGGGTAGATATGTACTGCAGGAAACTCTAGGATTAGAAACAGGAGCAAAATATAAATTATATGATGATTAATTTAAATAGATGGAGTAAGAAGGGAGGAATATTGAATTGACAGTATTATGTTAGTTTTAATGGCAGGAAAGACCTAAAAAAAGTTAACTGTCTTGAAGAATAGAAATTAACGGCTTCAGAATAGAAAGCCTTGCATGGTCAGTAAACCCACTAAGATTCTCTTGTCAGTGACTAAGCCTCAGACAGCCGTCCAACTACAGAACAAACTGGAAGTCATCTGGCTGTATTAAAGCATTCTGAATGCAACTATATGAGACCGACATTGGATTGACATCAGAGAGCAGTTCATTTTCATTTCAGAATTACAAATCTCTGTTACATTTGGGTGTTTTTTCATACAGTGACTACTACACTTTCTGGAACATCACTCTGGATATTTGACTTTTTATGCAAAAAATCCTACTTCTTCAGCTAGTATATCAATATACTTCCAATAAACTTATCTATTATCTAGACAAAACTATTCTCCAACTTCATAATCCAAGTAGATAGCTGCAATTCACTGACAAGATGATATTAGCTGTTTAATAAGCTAAAATCTCAGCTGGTGACTCTGCTCTTCTGTTTCCAGGCTAAAATGTGGAACTCGGTTCGTCTTACTCCAAGAAACACAGTGAACACCAACTCTGTTAAGGCACAAACAAGAAAATACCTACACAATACTTGGCTATGTAAATGCACAACTCCTGGATGGTTCATTTCCTGCCACTAACTTTCTCCTATTCTTTCCAAACACTGCACCCTTAGATATTGGTGTAATATCTCCTCCTTGTCCTCTGCATCTCCCATTTCTTCCTTCTATCTATCCTAATACAGTCTTTCTCTCATCTTAATACTAATCCTCCATTTTCTACTTTTCTTTCCTTCTACCAAGTTAATTTCAAATATGTTTCATAGCTCTTTATATGGTGCTGCTATTAATTAATAATACTCTGTTTAAATGTTGTATATTTCTTGATTACTTACATACCTCTACAATGTTCTTAATATAATTTTGGATTTTTTCAGGCGCTTTTCTACCCAGGCCTCCACTGAAAATGAGTAGCTTTCTGACCAGTCAGACTATCCCAGTAAATAAATGCAATAAATAATAAATAAATACACAGATAATGCAATACAAATGGACTCTTTACTACAACTTGCAGAAGTACTGAACAAACAGGCAATATAAAAAGTACTTTTTTATGGTGCTGTACATTGATGACGCTACTGTAATATGTAATTGCTACTGTATTGCTTCACTACAGCTGAGAAAAGTTCTGGTAGGTACTGCTAAGTTCACAAAAAGGATGGTGCTGATAAAAACTAATAAACCAAAAAAACAAAGCACCCTGAATTCAATAGAGTGGCTTTACAACAACACTTAATGAAAACACATACACGAGACGTCCACAAGAGACGTTTGTGCTCTTGTGGACGTCTCGTGTATGTGTTTTGGACTGTGTTCATTAAAGCTGTTGCTGTGCCACTCTATTGAATTCAGGGTGCTTTGTTTTTTGGTTTATAGGTACTGCTAAGTTATTTGCTGATACTGGATCACCAGTTTCCATGCTTCCCAACTTCATATACAGTGAACATTTCAATCATACTGATTTTACTGAGCTTAAAATGCAGCTTATGATATATACAAAAAGTCCAAGACCTATGTGACATGTTTTACTCTGTGTATTTATTTTGCTTTGTTCCATGTGATTCACCAGTCCTGAGCATGGATGGTTTTAGAGATGCGAGACTGAACTTTATGTATCATTTCATTTCTTCCATTGTTTCCAGTCCTTTGCCTGGGAAGTGGACTTGAATAGACATGGTGAATACCATAAACACTTTGTGAGTAGCTGGCTGATTTGCTTATAAGGCTAAAACAAGACTTGAGGCTTAAACCATTCAACAAAAGCTAAGATGCTTGCCATTTGACACCCATGTTACACTTTTACTTGAGTTGTTGATATCAGAACAAAGATTCATTGGGGGGCCTGCATCTTTTTCATGCTTTCACACACATTTTCAATTAAGAAGAGGAAGAATGGAAGAATACATTTTAATGTGCTGTCATGAGAACCTGGCAGTATGATAGTTATCGTTGATCACCCCTTACCCTTGAGCTCTACTGGCTTGAAGAATGTGTAACACTAAGTACCACTGCACATTGACCAGAGGATCTTAGTGGGTTTCATGACCATGTAGGGCTTTGTATTTTCTCTAAAGTACCTTGTGTCAGCACTTACTGCATTCCAGAGAATGGTGCCTCACATCCTAGCTGGGTGATGTAGAGTTCAGTGTTACCTGTTCGATATTGTGTGAAATGAGACATTTAGTTTGCAGAATGGGTACACCGAAAGTGAGGTAAGTAAACTTTAGCCAAGTTGCTTAGAAATTCAACACAAAATATATTCTTTTACCAGTGCTGTTCTACTTCTAACCTTTATCCTAACACAGATCATGCAGTTGCCATTACAAGTACTTTCCCACTGCATGAAACCATAATCTGCATTCATTCCTTAGATTAACTGCTGAATACTGAAAGTTTATTCCAGATTACATGTCTCTTGTTGAACCATTACATGTGTTGTTTATTAAAAAAGAGTTTTTCGGTCTGACACAACTAAAAGTTATTTTGCGGAGTTAAACACCTGAATTCTACTACCTCAGCTCTTGCACCATTTGACCTTGCTTTGCCTACCACTGTGACAACTTTTGCTTGTGACCATAACATTAGTGCTTTTCTTTCACAGATGTATAAAGTGATGCTGAGAAATGCAGTCTCCAAAAGCATTAATCACACACTGAGCACAAGGGTTCCACCTGCATTTCTGGTACTGACCAATGCCATTGTACATATAAGGACAGCTATTCACCTCTGCAGTGGCCATAGTCTTTATTTTATTTATTTATTTTGTTTTATTTTACAGTTTGTTTACCGGGATAGTCCACTGGGCCAAGAAGAGCCCATTTTCAAGGGAGTCGTTGGGAGAAAAGCTCCATGAACAATATAATATGAAAAACAATGCATTTACATTTATTTAATACTACTGAAGAATGAAGGTATTAAACAACATGGCAAAATATCCATGACTGCACACACACACATAAATAAGTCAATTAAAATAAGAAAAATCTACTGGTGCAGATTCCTGTTAGATTTGTTACAATGTTAAGATAGGGTTGACATTACAGTTTTACATGAAATCTTAGCAGAGTTAAAGTAGGATAGGGGGATAAGATATGTTAATTGTTGAATGTAAGAATGGTGGGACACTAAGAAGGAAAAAAAAGTAGAGCAAGAGTAGGAGTAAATGAGAAACATGAAGATGGTAGTCAGAGAAGCTCAGTATAATGAAGAGAAGAGAGAAGTAAAGGAGTGTGAGAAATGGGGAAAAATGGGTGTCATGTGGGATGAGAGCAGGAACATTGCCAGAGGGTTTTGAGATGGGAATGAAGCAGGGTCTTAAAGGTAGACTGGTTGTCTGTAGTATGAATAAGAGATGGCAGGGAGTCCCAGAGGCGACCTAGGGAAAAGGATAGTACGTGTTTGCCTGGAGGACGAGCAGCCTTGTGCAGTTCAAGCAAATTCTGGTTACTGGATCTTAGAAGTCTCTTGGGTAGGTGCATTTTGAAGGAAGAGGCAAGGGAGGGGCAGATGGAGGGATTAAAGATGAGTTTATGGGCATGAGTAAGTTGAATGTAGGTAAGATGGTTGGGAAGTTTGAGCCAATTTAGTTTGTGTAGGCCATTGCAGTGGTGGAAGGAGGATTTATAGCCGGTAGCAAACTTAGAAATTTTGTTATAACAGGAGGATAGCTTTGTTTTTAGAGAAGATTGAAGGTTGGTAAGAAGTGGGGCACCATATAGGAGAGAAGGAATGAGGAATGTGTTAGAGAGTACAAGTTTAGTAGTGGGAGTGATATAGTGGTTATGGTGGTAGAGCATGCCTAGTTTCTGGTGAGTTTTCTTTATATTGGTTATTAGGTGGGTATCAAATTGTAACTGTTCTTCAATAAGGACTCCTAGAAGCTTTACATGGGAGGCTACCTCGAAAGAGGTATTGTTTTGACTAGTAATGGAGAATGAGTTCTTGTCTATAATGGTACTTTCTGAAGGGGAAATTAACATAATTTTAGTTTTTGATGCGTTGAGTGATAGGTGGTTGCCTATCATCCAATGTTTTGTATAATAAAAGCATCCTGAATTAGTTATAAGAGAGTGGAGGTGGAAGTTGCGGAGCAGATGATCAGAGTCATCTGCGTATTGAATCAGTTTAGCACTAGGAATGACCTGGTGGAAGTCATTTATGAAAATGTTGAACAGTAGGGGACCCAATATGGAACCCTGGGGTATGCCTGTAGGTGTATTAAGGAAGGAGGAGGTGGCTTTTTTTTCCATTTGACAGCTTGTTGTCTGTCGGAGAGGTAACTAGAAAACCAGTTAACAGAAGAGTGGGATAGGTTTAGATTAGAGAGTTTAGATAGGAGAGGATTATGGGAGATAATGTCAAAGGCCTTGGATAAGTCCAGAAGCAGGGTGGACACTAGACAGCCGGAATCTCGGGCTTTGTTGATGGTTTTGAGGAAGGAGAAGAGAGCGGTTATGGTACTGTGGCCAGGTCTGACACCATGTTGTGTGGGGGTAAATAGGTGGTTGTCTGTGAGGTAGGGAAGAAGTTGAAGGTGGATGCACTTTTCTAGAACTTTTGAGACTGGGGATAAGATAGAGATTGGCCGGAAATTGGGAATGTTGTTGTTATTACCTCCTTTGTGAAGGGGAATGATATATGCCTTTTTCCAGAATAGGGGTACATAGTTTTCTTGGATTGCGTGGTTTATTAGAATAGAGATGGGAAAGGCGATGGCATCAACAGCAATTTTGAGGAAGTAGGAAGGAAGGTCATCAGGGGCATTTGAGAATGGTTTAAGTTTCTGAAGGAGTTTTTTATGGTGGAGATAGGAATAGGTTTGATAGTGAAGGAAGGGGTTGGGAGATGGTAGTGTTAGGGAAGGGAGAGATAGGAGAAGATGTAAGCGAAGCTTTGTTGGGGAAGGAAGTAGTTAGTTTGGCTATAGAATCAATAAAGAAGGAGTTAAATTGGGTGGCTAAGGAGAGGTCTGGGACATTTGGGTCAGGGCAGGGGCTGTCTCTTTTGCCAGGACTGAAGAGGGTGGAGATCCCATTCCAGAATTTTTGTTGGGGTTGGTCTTGTGGTTATTTTGAAGCATGGAGAAGTAGGATTTGCAGTTGGATGCAACAAGTTTTTTTTTACTTTGTTATGTAGTAGCTTATATTCAGTCAGGGTGGTATGGGTTTTATTTTTCTGGTAATGTTTCCAGGCTTTGTCACGGAGATGCATAATGGTTGTAGTTTCTTTGCTAAACCATGGGACAGTTTTATTGTCTTCTGGCTATAATTCCTACAACCAAAGGTTTGTAGAAGCAGATACAGAAGTTGTTAGGTGGCCTGCAGATATTGCTTTCATAACTTTAAACTGTCAGTGATTTTTGCCTCATATTTTTGTCCTATCCATACCTTTCAACTGTACAGATTTTTACAAAATGTCCAGATTTTTGCCTCATATTTTTGGTCTGTTTTTCACAAAAGTATGGTTTTCTGGCAAATTAGTGGTAAACCGTCAAATGTTGAAGTTAGAAAATAATGACAGATACTTGAGTTTCAGACTTCATATCCTTCAGAAAATTCATGCTAATGCAAAACCTGTTATTATATCTACTCTCTAAGTTTGTAAGAGGAATATTTGAAAACTGCCCCTATTTTTGGGCCTTTGTTCCACTTTTCCTTATGGCTTGGTCCAGATTTCTTGCCCTAAGAGGATGAGAGGTATGGTCATATCCCTTGTAACATTTCTGATTTTGATTTTCTGGTAAATCACTGAGAACTGCAGTTAGTAATGTCAGACACTGAAGTTTCATACTTATTGTTCATAAAATGGACGTTAATGCAAAACCTGCTATTCCATTGTTTTTTAAATGACTTATAGTAATATTTAAAACATTCTCTCTGATTCTGGGCCTATGTAACCATATTATTTTTGCCATTGTCCATAATTCTTGAGCAAAGAAGTTGAGCGCTATGCCTTCGATTGTGTACCATAGAACACATCTGGCTTTGACACTGTGAATGCGGACTGCTTGTAGTGCCTACTATTCTCTGCCAGTCTTTATTGTTAGAAGCCACATGTCAAAAAAGCAATGGATGACAGCTAAATTCTCTACTGTAATTAACTCAAACCTAAATGCAAAGTCTGATGCTGTGTATTGCAACAAATTAGTACTTATACTGAAAACAGTTGGCCTACTACAAACTTTCTTATCCCATCATTAACGCCATACATTTGGATGTTAACTTAAATGTCCTAAATGCCAAACTGTAAGGGATGCATTCTGCTTTGCATGAACAGTATAGCTGTCCCAACAGACATATAACCACCAACGACCAGCAAGAACGATAGTGAACACAAAGTAATGAAGATTTAATTTATTATTGCTCCAAATCCAGACTGGTTTCGGCTATTCAGCCTTTATCAATGGATACAAAAAAATTTTTTGATGTGAAATAAAACAGCCTACATTTATACTGATCTCTAATTACCTTGAAGCAGTGGTGAAGCACCACATAGTGGATGGAGTATCAAAATACATATACCATCTTAGTTGCAAAGCATTCGACCAGTGACATTTAGTGCCAGAAATATAAATATTATATCATGTTTTCAAAAATGCCAAACTGTAAGGGATGCATTCTGCTTTGCATGAACAGTATAGCTGTCCCAACAGACATATAACCACCAACGACCAGCAAGAACGATAGTGAACACAAAGTAATAAAGATTTAATTTATTATTGCTCCAAATCCAGACCGGTTTCGGCTATTCAGCCTTTATCAATGGATACAAAAAAATTTTTTGATGTGAAATAAAACAGCCTACATTTATACTGATCTCTAATTACCTTGAAGCAGTGGTGAAGCACCACATAGTGGATGGAGTATCAAAATACATATACCATCTTAGTTGCAAAGCATTCGACCAGTGACATTTAGTGCCAGAAATATAAATATTATATCATGTTTTCAAAGATAAGAAACAAAGTTTTGAAAAAAATCATCTGTGAGAGATCTATCGTTCTTGCTGGTCATTGGTGGTTTTACGTTGTTGGTTTGACCTTGCACGCCATCCTTGCAGAGCACTTTGTTTGCTGCCAACAGACATATAACCAAGGGTCAACCAGTTTGCATATGATATTAATGCTATCAGAATATCATGATATGATACCAAGGTATCATATGGCCTAAAATGAAGCTAGAACAGCTTTACTGGTTTTGGGGAAAGATTCTTAGATATAAGGCACAATGAAATCTTGTTCAGCTTACTCTTTATATGATAAAACTAGTATTATTAGAATATGCCCATTGCATCATATACCTCTTCCTCAGGATGTATAAGATAAATTGTTTACTGAAATAGTGGGTCTATTCCACTCTGTATCTTAGGAATGTTATTTTTTCTGGTGCTTGTTATTAAAATAAATGACCAAAGACTGCATTCACTTATAAAAGTGAGTACAGCTACCATTCCCAATGTACTATTCATTGTTTTTACCTGTGAACAAAATTCTTTGGAGCAGGTAACTAACAATGCATCTCCTTTTTTCAAAGCTGAATTTAAGGTTTTCTGACATAAAACATGTTATAGTTCTATCTACTTTCCATAGTGAAATGGAAAACTTACTTATAGGTGGAATTGGCTTATTGATGATCTTGGAGAAACTATAGAAGCCCTTGGCCTGCCAAGACTTCCTGCTCTTATGTACTGTAGTACTCTACAAAAACAGAGCCATGCCTCATTGAGATTCTGCATCAGCATAGGCTCAGAATGCTAAACAATACAGGCCCTCCTTCATGTACCTCCTCTACAACCTGTGGTAATGTGAACGAGGCAGTTCAGAAAACTCAAGAACAAGTTGAAGTTTCTACATGCTAGTGTCCTGGTACATAGTTTCTAACCATTCCATGTGGAGCTCTGTGTGCATCAAAATATCTGGAATTATTAAGGGAAGAAGTCCAGGTGTAACCTACTTTAACAAATGATAGATCAGAAGGACATGCAGTTTACAAGTCTGAGACTAAGGTTTAGAATAATATACACCCTTCTTCTACTAGTCCCATAAACACAGACCAGTCTGCTCTATTAACATAGTGAAAAGATGCCTATGTGCAGTCTTTCCCTATTGTCTAACAGTTGTCAGTGATGAAAGTTAATTCAGACACCTTTGTGGTTAAATGACTATGTAATATTACAAGCAGTTAAGTTATTGCTACATTTTAATGTTTTAGTTCACAGTAGCTTTGTGCTACAAAAGTAAATGAAAAAGGGGATGTGTAATATGCTGTAATGCTATGCTAGTACCTGGCAGTAATGAGTTATGGAAGGATATCATGACTCAACAGGGCAGAGATTTGGTTTCTCAGTATGCCCCAGATGTCTAGGATTTAGGTTCATAGCTTAATAGGTGTTTACTAGGCTAATGACCACAAGTGCCTTTTTAAGCCTAGCCATGCATCCCAAATTTCTGACAAGTTCTGATGCCCTTGATAAGTATAAGCATGGGCCTGGGAGATGAACTATTTATAGGTTACCTGTGTCCATTAGAGACATAGCTACCAAACCAGGGATATGTAGCAACCAGGGATTTGCTGCCATATGACCCAGTCTGCGAGGAATAGGAGTGAGAAGTTCATGCTGTTTCCACCATCCTGGTGGTAGCTGATGGCAGAGTCCCACCGTATGATCCCTAGAAACATAGCAGATAAATTTAGCTCTAATTTCATACACTCCTCCCCTCCTACATTCCCAAATCTTATACCCACATTTACACCCACTCTATTGGGGTCTATATTATATAATCGGATGCTTAAAAGTTTGAATCGCTAAAGATCGAACTTTAGTGATTGAACTTTTAAATGTTCGAATATATTAAAAAAGAATATTTAAAAAAATGTAAAGAGTTTAAGCAGGGGGGCAAGCCCCCCTGCACCCCCCACACCCCCACTACTTAAATATACAACTCCGAGATCGCACTTCAGTGTACTACAGTGTGAAAAATGGAAAATTTCCCATTTCCTACACTGTAGCGCAGCCTTGGAGTTGGTATATTTAAGTAGCGGGGGGGTGTGGGGGTGCAGAGCCCCTTTAGTTTTTTTTTTATTTTTTAATATATTCAAACATTTAAAAGTTCGATCACTAAAGTTCGATATTTAGCGATTCAGACTTTTAAGCATTCGAATATATAATATAGACCCCCTCTATTGCCCCAGATACATATCCCCAAGGCAATATCCATGGCTAGGAACACTGCTTCTATTGAGCCAGATAACATACCATTACTGGCCAGCCAGAAATAGGACCTGACAGAGCCCTTACTGAGGCTATTCAATGTCAGCCTCCAAACAGGCTTTAAATGAATGGAGGACAGCAACTGTCATCCCCTTGCACAAAGGTGGGTGTCAATGTACAGAGAAATTATAGACCCATAAGTATGATCAACCTCATCTGTAAGTCAATGGAAAGGATAATAATAAAATCAATCAATAAATAAGGACATAGGTAACCTAAAAATTCTTGACCTGAGCTAGCTTGTATTTGTTAAAGACAGATCCTGGTTACTTTACCTTATTGATTTCTTGGAGAAGGTAGCTGAAGCAAGGGATGAGTGCAAATCAGTATATAATGCATACCTAGACCATGCAACAGCATTCAATATTATCTGACACTCATTTATCATAGATAAACTATCCCATCTAAATATTAATCCCTTTGTAACCCATTGTATAACATACTGGCACAAAACAGATCCCACAGAATTAGGGCGGCTACTCTACCTTCTCAAAATACCTGTCACTATAAGTGTACTCCAGGATTCAGTCCTTGGGCCACTCACCTTTGCATTTACTTCTTGGAGATCAAAGCTACTGATAACTGTCTATAGCTGACAAGGTCTGCAGATGAATGTAAACCTGATGCATCATAAACTCCCCGGAGGCAACAAGATCCTCCAAGAAGGTCTCTCCCAAACAAAAAGCTGGTGTCAAAACCATGAACTATAACCAAATGCCAAGAAATGTATAATAGTATCCTTGAGCAAGCAAGATGTTCCTTGTAAGTATCCCACTGACAACACAGCCCTGAAAATTAATGCAGTAGTTAAGGACCTGAGTACCTAGTTAGAAAATGAACTGTCCTTCAACCAACATGTAGCCACTATTGTAGGGAAGTGCTTTTTCATTGCACAGCTTAGTACTAAACGTATGACATCCAGGTGCAGGGATGTAATCATGCCACTGTTGTTTGCACTCATCAGGCCTAGCATTGATCATGATACTGCCTTTGGTGTGTACATGTCTAAAGATATGACACACCTCAAATGCCCACAATGCTTTCTTAGTAAGAGAATGTTGTATCTTTCGGCTTTGCGCAGTTAGGGGTCGCCACAGTGGAACTCCGGTCCGCTAATGATTGGCAGTAGATTTTTACGTACCGAGTTGCCAGCCCTGACACACAACCTTCAATGAAGGTATGCCCATTCATGCATGTCTCCACACAGAAGACGCTTTAGCTGAGAATCGAACAGGACAACATCTTACTGTGAGGTGACAATGCTACCGCAGCACCACCACCGCAGTATCTTTCTTAGTAAGAGAATCAAAGGTGATTTCTTAATAAGAGAATCAAAGGCCTAAATCATAAAAACTATGCAGACCATCTTAAAGGCTTATGCTACTGAGGGGCAAGCTCTGCCTTGCATATGGACCCTCAACAGACTCTATCTTGTAAGACCTACTGCACATTTGCAAGTCCAATGGGGGCATACGTACCTGCTCAAGAGATTTAAATCTCTTTTTCAGCATAAATGTTATTTATTTAAAATTTGTTTTGATAGGCGGCCACGGTGGTGCAGGGGCTAGCATTGTCACCTCACAGTAAGAGGTTCTCTGGTTTGATCCTCGGCTGGGGTACCTTCTGTGCGGAGTCTGCATGTCCTCCCTGTGGTTGCGTGGGTTTCCTCTGGGTGCTCCGGTTTCCTCTCACATCCCAAAGACATGCTGCAGGTGGATTGGAGACTCTAAATTGGCCCTAGGTGTGAGTGCGTGTGTGTGTGTGTGCCTTCTGTGGAAGGTTGGGTGCTGGGCTGGCAACTCGACACTGTAAAACTCCACTGCCAATCATGAGTGGACAGGTGATCTGCTGTGGCAACCCCTAACTGGGAAAAGAAGAAGAAGAAGATTTAAAATTTGTTTCGATAGAACATCGTGGTGGGTTAGATATGTATCACAAAGAATATCACTTCTTTGGCATAGACTTCCTCTTCACATAAAACAAAGGGCTTGTCTTACAATATTCAAATGTAATCTGGACGAATAAATGGGTAACTACAAATTTAACCCTGGTTTAGCACCCTTGTCCTCGTGGATATGTGTAACATGTAAATGTTCTACTTGTTTCTGGGTTATTCCTATTCAAAATATAAGGGCTAAAAACTTCATTATAATGTATGATTAGGCTTCTAAAGATCCTCACATGTCAATGGCCCAGTAAGTACCTATGAAGCTAAAAACCTAAGAGAAGGCCTGGCTGGGGCTGCAACGTCTGTGTTGGGGATGTGGTGTACTGTAAGCTTGTCAGTGAACACATACAATTCAGCAGGGTGCAGGAGTGTAGAAACCTGCACTACAAAGGATCAGCATAACAGATAGTCAACCTCATTTTCCAGCTAAGACTATTAAAAAATCTTCTAATCCTCAATAGAAAGCGGCTGTGATTAGCTATACTATCTGCATCTCCTTATAGTTCAAGAAAAGGGGGACTATATTGTGATTTGGGGATGGAATCATGGTAGTTGCAGGGGGCATCTCTAAATAAAAGTTAAGAAGCAGGATATTGCATAAACTTGTTGGATGTTAAACCCACTTGCTGTAAAAATGAACCTTGTCTTGAAGTAAAATAACACATTTATGTTCTTTTCACCATCTGATTTTCTTTCTTTCTATCTTAGCCTACACAATGTAAATGAAGTAATGTTTTAAATGGTTGCATAACTAAAGCTTGATTGGCTGCTACTCAGTGTTTGTAAGTACGAATGGTAATGTGCAGGTTGTATAGGAAGCAGTAAATCTTAAAATACAATGCATTAAAATTGGTCATTTATGCAGGCAGGCTTTATCACCCTGACCCTCATCAGACAGTAATTTGTACCTTCCTCATTCCTGATACCCGCATAACTCCATGATGACTGCATCCTCGAATACGCAGAATTCTGTAAGATGCTTCATTCTTTGATTTACTATGCACTCCAATGAACTCCTAAATTACTATGGGACCATCAAACAGATTTACATGAAAGTTCTTGCTTCTGTTTAAAACATATATAGAGTTGCTATGTACACTGCTTCTTAGAGGACAGTCTGGATTTGGGCATCTGAGTCTTCCAAAAGAAAAAGCAATGAAAAATGTGAAATGCCCTGATGCTTTAGATATTCTTCACTTGTGCAAGGAATATTTTAAGCAATTAGTCCAACATCCAGCCCTGAAACACAGGAAGTGGTTTTCCTGATCTGCACTAGAGAAATCACATATCCCTGTGTGCTTCATGAATTTCAGCAATACTTCACTCCCGCATCCGAGGTGAGCAGGCCATGCCCTCCAGTCCTTTTTCATCCTCTGCCTATCTGCTCCAATGCTGGGGTCATTAACTCAACCCCATTTACCTAGATCTCAATCAGGGATCTGTCACTCTGCATCACAAAGCCAGGCCCAAGCCCGCAATCTTTTTTTTTAATTTAGCTTTGTGTTAGTTTTGAATTGTTCCTTCTTCCTTAACCCAGAGATAACATATAAAACAGCTATACCAAGGACAACTTTTTAGCCATGACTAAGAAAATGTATGCATTTATAGGAGACTTGTACCTTTGACAGCAGACAACTTCATAGCATAACTGTCTGTGACTGACTGTATGAATATAATATAGAATACACCTCTATAAGTTTGATAGATGAAGTTCTCAAGATGCATTGACCTCAAATAACATATTAAGTAGGGACACAGAGGTCTTCTCTTTCAAGTACAGTGGTGGGGCAAAGCACATAGTAGAAAACATATAATTGAAGTGCTTTTGCAAACTTGTACTCAACTACTATTAGAGATGTGGGTGTAAGAGGTGTCTGTAACCAGAACTTGATCCATTTGTAGCGGTATCATAGACAGTGTTCCCTTTGTGCAAATTTCATCATGAATAAGCAAAATGTTGAACACAGAATAGTTAATGTTTGTCTTTCGGCTTTTTCCCAGTAAGGGGTTGCCACAGCGAAACTCCGGTCCGCTAATGATTGGCAGTAGATTTTTACAAAACGCCAAGGTGCCAGATTGATGCCCAACCTTCAACAAAGGCACGCCCATTTACGCATGCATGTCTTTCGAACGCTACCCAACCATGGGGAGCACATGCAGACTCCACACAGAAGGCACTCCCAAGCCCAGCCGAGAATCGAACAGGAGAACCTCTTGCTGTGAGGTAACAATGCTACTGCCGTACCACCGCGGCAGTACTGAACACAGAATAGTTAATATATTTTAGAATTCAAAATCATCCAAACAAAATTTCATTTTGCAGCTGCTTAAGAGTTGTGTTCTTTTATTGTTTTCCATGGAAAACAGTGAACAGCATAACATCATATAGTTCTTTTTTTTCTATAAAGTATGCAAACATTTGGAAATTCTAAACTGTTTCTATGCTTGGAAAGGGGAGTAAAAATAAATTCTTCTAATTCCATATAAATCAAAGAGGTGTCTACCAATTTGCTTTAGACATACCTCACTATAGTTCAAATAGATGAGATGTTCGATTTTCATTGGGAACACATTGCAGTTTCCTCTGCATTGACTGCCCTTTTTCTTGTTTTTTTTTACATGGGGCACTGTAAAAATTCATTATATCACCATGCAGAGAAGTACTAAAATAGTTCTACTATTATAGAATAATTCACAAAAAATGTAAAAAGTCCTGCCTGTGTCGGGTCTATGTTAAATGACTGAACATCCAAAATGTTGAACATTACATGGTCGAGACCAAATGTTCGATATTTGGATGTTCAAACATAAAAAAAAGAAAACACAGAAAAAAACACATTAACAGTGTAGGCAGGGGGCAAGCCCCCCTGAACCCGCCCACACCCCCCTACTTAAATATACTAAATCCGAGACCGCGCTTCAGTGCAGAAAAGGGAAATTCTCCCTATCTGCACCTTACAGTGCTGTTGAAAGTCTATCTTCGAGCACTCAAAATTTTGAATGTTTGGTCTTGAACATGTAACATTCGAAATTTTGAGCGTTCGAAGATTTGACAGGTACCCCCTCTGTCATAATGTACTTTTTATGTCACCACTGGATTGGAATGAGTTAAAACAAAAGCCAGTACTACTTGCTTAGAATTATACTCATTTAAAACTAAAATATACAAAAAGCTGCTAGTTAGATGGCCTTTTTAACATGGCAATTTTTAAACTGAAATATTTTAATATCATTACCTGACAAACTGAAAGGCTTTTATATTCATAAGCAGTTGCTATTTATCAACAGACCAAATTCAAAACATTTAAGTTAAATCATTATAATTTGGTATGCTATGTCTATTATACTGACTTCAGGTACAAGTAGTTTCATATATTGTGCTTTTGTGTGAACCAAGGTGATCTAGCATCCCAGATTTTGTATGATGGAGTCATTAAGTTACAAATAGTACAACAAATGAGTCCACTTGCGATGTATTTAAATAATAGGGTTTTGTCCCCTTTTATGATTTATGAATATGCTTGCTTAACTTCTGTATGTCACCAGTGGTGGCTGGTGACTTCAAATCAAAGAGGGGCTGCAGGAGACAGCTGAATGGGTGGGGTCAATGGGAATGGGTGTGGCCAACTAGAAAGGGGAGGGGTTATGCTCAAAACCACAAAAACTGTAACTTTAATTAAATACGCTGTCCTGGGTGCCAAACCATCATTATGAGAGTCCAATCAAGACAAAATGAATGGTAGAAGTAAAAAATATTTCAGTGCATTGGCTGCATGACAGCTTACTTAATATCTAGTTGGAAACAAAAAGGTTGTGAGGCATGAAAAAATAAATTACTTTTTAAATACATTACTGGAATGCCAGTCAAAATCAAGTATAAGAAAAACAAGCAGCACTCAACTCAAACCACTTCTCCTTGCACTGCAGTTCTAATTATAATTTATATTCAGCTTTATTAAAGTACCAAGTAACATGCTAAAAGTAGCAATCTCTGTGATACCCTCACTTGTAAAAATGTTTCGTATCCTTAAAAGACTTGTTGCCTGACAACAACTATCTACTTGTTTCATGGGGAAGACATGATCAAAGTAAAAAATGAACAGCAAACAAGAAACAGTCTCAAGATAAATTGCTTAAAGGATTACTGCACAAGTTATGGACTGCACATGATAGATTGGCATTGTGTTTAGTTTGCAGGTAAAGCCTGAAAAGATGACTGCAAGTCTCCAACAAATGTAATGAGCTTCTTAAAATAATGTAATCCTGTCCTTTATTACAAATACTGCCATATGCATTTCAATACCCAAGGCTTATACATTATCTAGTTATGTAAGTATTCTCTGCATGGCAACAACAGAAAGGCTTTCAATGTTGGCAATTCTTTAACAGTATTAAAGCTTACTTGCATCTTACAATCTCAGACAAGCTCACCTGATGGTCATTAAAGCATTCCTACCTAAACACAGGGCAACAGGCACTTTCTGAATAATAATAAGCATAAATCAAGAGTATAAAAATATGACAGAAACCAGAACATTATGCAAAATCAAGGACAGATGAAAAGCCACTGTAGTACTTGTGTCTACCTTGGATGGGGGGATACTCTGCACATTTACATTGCATAACTGCTCCTTGCCTTGCTTGGACACATCCAGAGTCACTACATGGGGGAGTGGGGTGCAACAAGTATGTCACAATTTGAAATGTCTCTGGTTGACTGTGATGGCCCTGACACATTTGTCATACCTCTAAACCTCAGAGCAAGAAATCTGGACAAAGCCATACATAGAAGTGGGACAAAGGCCCAAAAATAAGGACACTTTTTAAATATTGCTCTTATAAATTTAGAAATATAATAGAATAGTAGGTCTTGCATTAGTATGAATTTTCTGAAGGGTATGAAATTTGAAACTGAAATGTCTGTCATTATTTTCTAACTTCAGTCTTTAATGATTTGCCACTAATTTGCCAAAAAACACAATTGTATGAAAAACAAACCAAAAATATGATGCAAAAATATAAAATACCCACACAATACAGCTGGGAATCTGTCAAAGAAGGGACACTTTTTTAATATTAGTACTGCTAACTTGAGCAGCTGACAAAATAAAAGAATCTACATGCGTTTCTGAAATAAAAGTAATCTATAACTCTAATTATTAGTTTTTTGTTAATTGTAAACCCTCCACGTTTTCTTCCAAAATTGCCATTTTGCAGAGGGATTATTAGAGGAAGAGCAACATTTTGAGCCAAAATCAGGGGCAATTGAGAGGTTTGGATACGCCTAATTCTATAAAGCCACTGGGCCTAGAAAGAGCCCCTTTTCAGTGGAGGCCCGGGGAGAAAAACTCCACAATAATTACATACAAAAGTTAAAAAAAATAATACAAAGGAGATTTTAAGCAAAACTATCAAAATATTAATACATAGGATATTTTTAGTAGAACTATCATTTCATTTATTACATACAAGTGATCCTTGATTACATGCAAGAGTGAAACATCTTGATACATATAATGAGGTATTTTGAGCAATTAATAGCAGAAACAGCAATAATATTTTACAGACAGGTAATGATGCCATGTATTCTGGAGTAACACATGAGTATAAATATGTTTGTATAGTTCTTAGCTGAGCTCAGGGTAGAGAGGAGGTGATAGAAAGGCTGTAGGAGTAAGAGTACAGTCAAGGTTGACAGCTAGGAGTCAGAATTTTCCAGAGAAGAAGAGGGGAATATTGTAGAAGGTTGGTAAGGAGCATAGCCAATGAGAGGAGAAATATAATTTCAGGGATTTTTTAAAGGAGGATGCAAAGATTCACTCATAGAATCAAAAGGATTTCAATCTCTCAGTTATTGTATAACCTCAAATCATTGCTAAACCTATTAAGTATGCCATCATATATTTTCAGTGTATGTTTCTACTATAGCATATTAGATGGACACACAAAACATAAAGCTGACTTCCTGCTTGCATAACAGTTTTACAGATAAGGTTCCCAGTTCAGAATTCAGAAGCTTAACACTATACACAAAGCCTGTTAATTTTAAATCCCATAACTATATACAGGGCTAAGTATTGTTTAACTCATTTCATGTTTGAGTGCACGCAATATGCCAAAAATATGTCTTTAAAAAAGGTCTAAACATCAAGTGAAGTGGATTTCTGAGCAAGTGCAGTCAGTAAATTCTGCTGGAAATATTTATGTAAGGCAGTTTACTGGCACTGAAGTTTTGATCCTGCTTGCAGTATTACTGGATGAAGTTTAGTGTCGAGCTGAGGTTGGGTCAGGGAGGACTCAGATCCTGTGTCATCTTTCTTTCCCAAGAGAAGGACAGGAGTACCGAATGTACGTGTACTGTAGCTCAGAATAGTTATGTTGTACTGAATTAGGATCCAAAGTATGGAGGATACATTAAATGATATGCTCTCTGTACTGGGAAGTAAATAATGAAAATGGATTTGGAGAATTATTTTGTGAGGACATCATATTCAGCTTCTATCTGTGGCTCCAGCAGCGGAGTAATCACTCTTCCTATCTTGATTTAGAACTAGAGTTCTTGGTACTTGCATATTATCGCAGCCATGTTTTCGCGATAATACCACTTACTTCATGATGTAGAAATCTGACTGTTAGTGTTGTAGAAATGTCAGGGATTGTCTTTTCTTTCACAGTGAAGGCTGTTTTAAGAAGGGTTATCAAGAACGATGGAAAAAGTTAGTGTGGCTGTGGCTGTGTGCACTTTACTGGCAGCATGTGTGGAACTATCTCATTTGTGCATTAATGGTGCACACAGCCAGAACGACACTAACTTTTTCCGGTGTTCTTGATAACCCTTCTTAAAACAACCTTCACTGTTAAATCACCCTTCCCTCTCTAACTTTGCATCTTCTTAACGGTTACTCCATAAGCTTAGATGCTTTCTTCCAGGATCTGCAGTAACCAATACAATGACAATATGAACTGAGAGAATTACGATGTAACCATATGTTTCGTAATGGGATGATCATACCTCTGTAAAGGTTAAGTGTAAGTACATTTTATTGAACTTTATCCAAGCGTGGAGTGCAATGCAGAGACAGTAAGGACCTTCATATTTAACTACATCAGACTGCTTTCTCCAGTCACCAAAAAGTCATGTTTGCATGCCCAATTTCCTTACTCCATAGCACCCCAAAGACAGTAGCTTCTTCATCTGTTCTTCCTTTCAGTCTACAAATCTGTATAGCATTGATCCCTAAAATGATCAATCTTATTTCAGAAAAACACAGTTACAGCATAGTTTGTTTAAAACTGTGCTTTCAACGGTTACAGCTGCCTGACCCTTCACTTTTTTTGCTCCATTTTAGAAAAGTACCATATCCCATTAGTAGTGTTCCATGGGAAACGTTAAGAATTGCAATGTAATGTAGTACAGTGCTGCTGGAAGTGTTTACACATGAGCATTTTCAAACATTGTCATTTCAGTGACACACACTTCACTAGACACTTTCAGTTCATATTTCGGCAGGATAATGGCTTGGAAAGGAGCCAGTTCTCTTGCTCAGAATCTGGTTTCGATAATACGTAAGTACCAAATTTTTATGTGTTTTTTTAGGATTAATGTTTTAATGAAAAAGTCCCTCCCTCAGAGACACACCAGCAATTATCTATTTATGTGAGTCTCAATATGAGAGCAGCTGAAGCCTGTAAAAGAAACAATAGATGGTGCTGCTCTATTGTGATTAGACTCTAGGTACTGTTCCGGGGTCTGGAATACCAATGTATCAGCTCATAGTAGGAACAATAAACATGTTAAATATAAAAAAAAAATAAAACAAATAAACATGGTCAAATGTTCTCTGGAATTCTGGCAATGTGTAATCAAACAAAATAGTTTAAAAAGTAGCATCATTATTTTTTGAAAATACAGTTCGGTCACTTGTAATATATGAAGTAAAATTTGAGAACGTACTTCAGAACATTAAACATATCATAACAGGCTTGATTTCTGTCTTTAGTTATTAATGCCATTATACAATGCATTATTGTATAATAGGAGGTGCAGACTTTGCATGAGAAAAGTGACTGGAATGGCAATATATTCCTTAAGTAAATATAATTTAAAGCAACTTCGCAGCTGAGTATTAAAACAGCGTTATTTGGTGAGAGTGACCTCCCAATATCCAAAGGAAAACACTCTTAAAGGCATATCATGAGACATTCTCATGGATCCTTTGAAAACTGCAAATCCAAACTATAAGCATTACCTATGCTGTAGTCCAACATATTAAATGCCATTACCAAATCAATATTAAAAGTGTGTCAAAACACTGGATAAATTTTGAAACTAGCACTATCACGTGACTTTGGTTAATGTTGAGCTGTACCAGAAGAACAACATGTCAGCAATATGATGAAAGAATATTAACAGCAGACTCCCATCATGGCCCACTCAAAATGTCACAAAGTGGGAGAACTTGGAAGGAAAAGTCCAAAGCAAATAGGTTCATAGGTTCATACTAGGCTATCTGCCCGAGGGCATTTATAAGCCTAGCCATAGTTTTGTGGCTTACGCCACCCCTTAGTTTGGAGAAACTATGCCCATTATTTAGCTGTGCCTCTGTCGAGCAGTGACACTGAGGTAACCCCTGGGGTGTATCTGCGATCTCCCATCCATTGGTCAAGATTCCTCTTGAACAAGGCCAGCGAGGTGCTCTGCCTCACATAAACTGGGATTTTGTTCCACAGCATAGGGAGTCTTTGGGTGATGAATCTATCCCTCCAGCACGTCCTATTAATAACCGTGTCGAGGTTTAAGTCACCCGCCCTTGTGGCTCTGAGGGATCTAGATTTTTGAGATGAAGCATATTCATCAAATCTGGGTTTGACATGGCCTTGTATGTCAGGCATAGGTCACCTCTGAGTAAGCGATGCAACTGAATATAACTGGAGTTCTTTCAGTCGTGCAGCATAAGACAGATTTTGAGACCCTTTATCCTTTTGGTGAGGAACTTTGTGGCCTCTCCAGCTGCTGCAAGTGTCGGGTCAGATACATTCCGAATGGGGCATTGTACTCGATCATTGGTCTGATGAGTGATGAGTATAGGGAGACTATGACTTCCCTTGATCTAGATGTGAATCCCTTCATGATAAGGTGGGCAATGTAGAAGGTCTTCCTAACTACTTTAGCAATATGAGTGTCGAATGAAAGGCTACTGTCAACCTGGGTTCCCAGGTCCCTAATAACTTCTTCTGTGTTCAGGGATTGCCACCTATATGGTAGCTAGGTAACCTTATTTTTCCCGAAGGGTATGACTATGCATTTCTTGGCATTTAACTTGAGGCCATGGCTCTGGCACCAGTTATCCGTTTCTGTGAGACCCTTCTGAAGGATATCTGTGTCGGATGTGTTCTCAACTCCAGTTTGCAGTCATCTGCGAACTTTGTCAGCCATAACCCTCCTGTGTTTGCTTGTACTTCAGAAAAGTAGATGCCAAACAAGAGTGGGCCCAGGACTGAGCCCTGTGGGACACCACTTGTGACAGGCTTAGAGTCTGACATGGCGCCAGCAACTCTGACCCTGTGGGTTCTGTCACTCAGCCAGTTTGCAACCCATCTTGTAATGTATGGGTTTACATTTAAGTTGATGAGTTTTTCAATGATACCCGAGTGGGGTATTGTATCGAAAGCCTTCGCCAGGTCTAGGTAGGCTGTATGGACTGCCTTTCCTCATCAATGGCCTTGGTGACTGTTTCAAAAAGTCAACCAAGTTTAAAAGGCATGATCTGCCTTTGACAAAGCCAAACTGGGTTGGATCCAAAGTCTGCAAATTCCCTATGTCTTTATTTATGAGATCCATTATGATCCTTTCCATGGCTTTGCAGATCAGGCTTGTCAAGCTAATGGGACGGTAATTTCCAGGGTCAGTGGAGGCACTGCCTTTGTGGAGTGGGACCACAGTCGCAGCGCCACTCCTGGATCCGAGGTGAGACTAAGATTAAACAGCTGTCCTAACTGTGGGTTTAATTCCTCATTGAGTTCATGGAGCACAAAGCCGGGGACACCATCAGGTCACATGGATGCTGTGTTCTTTGCCTTGGAGAGAGCAGTTCTCACCTGAGCATTGGAGATGTTTGGGGGGCTACAATCATTTGGTATAGATATCTCTTCTTTAGGCGGGGAGGGTGGGGAGAAGTTTGCACTGAACCTGTCAGCCAGTATGTTGGCAATGTCTGTAGGATCAGTAATCTTCACATCATTTTGAACTAATTCTGAGCATATCTGGGAGTTTCCTCCTATGTTTCTGACATAGCTAAAGAATGCTTTATGGTTGTCTTTAGAGTCCTTAGCTATTTTTTTCTCAAAATTAGCTTTGGATGATTTTATGAGAGCTCTTAGCTTTTTACTTATAGTGATCAGCGGTGTCTTACCTTTTAAGGATTTTGCTCTATCTTGTAGTAGCTTTCTCCTTTTATTGTAGAGTTTGTTTATGGCTGGGGTCCACCAGACTGGACGCTTGCCTTTGGTACAAAGAGTCTTTGTTTTGCTTGGGATTGCCTGATCCATGCAGCCCTGCAGGTGCTGGTAGAAGGCATTTGTAAGTGATTCAGCGGTTTAAGTAATGTTAACCGCCGGCTCAGGGGCCTTAAAGGAGACCACACTAGTCTTTAGAAGTGTGAAGTCGGCTTTCGAGAAGTTCTTTACTGTGGTCTTTTTCATTTCGGGTGGGGGCGGGATGAGGACCTCCAGCGAGATTAGTTTGTGGTCAGATCTCGCCAGTGAGGGGTATACTTCTGGCGTTGAACATTGTGCTCCCATGTTCGTGATGATGAGATCAAGTATGTTCCCTCCTCTTGTGGGGATGGTGACTAGTTGTTCCATGGCATTTGAGTTTATGAATTCCAGGAACTTTTGGGCTAGAGTGTTTGGGCTTGAGTAGTGTTCCCAGTCTATATTAGGGTAGTTGAAGTCACCTAGTATGATGGTGTTTGGAGATACATTTATCCCCTCCAGTGTTTTCAGGAAGGCCATGTGAGGTTCCTGAGTTTGCGAGGGTGGCCTGAAACATGCTGCAATTTGCATAGCAGTCTTGCCTATGGTTAATTGCACCTGGATGGTTTCCGATGCATCGTGCGATGCCACCAATCTTGAGGTGTGGGTGTCCTTGATGAATATGGATACCCCTCCTCCTTTCTTGGTATTGTCCGGGTTTTGTGGCGGGCATGATATGAGGTAAAACCTGATAGTGCTGGGGTGCTCTCAGGAGCCTTGAACCAGGTTTCTGTCACAGCACAGACATCGATGTTCTCCATACTGAGAAGGGCCTCGAGTGCGTGCATCTTGAGGTTGAGACTTCTGGCATTGAGCAGCATTACCCTTAGTTTTTTCTTTGTTTTGTTCTAGGGTGGTAGGTTTAGAATTTGAGCCTTGCCTAAAAAGGCACTATGGGGTGGCAAGAGCCTTTGCCAAAATCCGAATCCCAGGGTGACAAGTGCAAGCCATCCCTTGAAGCAGCGTGGCTTGTCCAGCATGTCATCTCAGGCAGCAGACATTAGATCCCCTTTGAATGACACCAGAGTTTAAGCCAATTGTTAAAACTGATCATCTTATCTCTGTATTGTGGCATCATTCTTGGTGAAGGTAGGATACTGCTCAAGGTCAGGGTCATACCTGCCTGGGCTACATAATCAGAGAGCTCCTCTATGTCTCTTTTCATGTAGTCCAGGAGGTGCGTCTCAGGTCGTTTACACCAGCGTGGACAATGATTGAGTCGTACTTGTACCTGCTGTTGAGAGACCTGAGTGCATGCGTTATGTGGCGGATTCTAGCACCCAACAGGCAGCTTACTGTGACCTTCTCCTTACTCAGTCTGGTGAGCGGGACGTCAGTGTGTCTGACTATGGAGTCACCAATGACTAGTGTGTCTGGGATAGTGTTTGGCCTTAAGGGCTGTGACTGCTTGACACTCTGACTGTGTGGTCTATGTGATGCAGGTGTTGTGTTCTGAGGTGGTAGTTGTTTGGGTGTCTGCTTTGGTGGCCTCTGCTGTTTTGGTAGATTTTTTATCAGAGCCTCCGAGTATGTCTTTGTGTGTTTATGTGTATGATTTGAGGTTGTGATGGTATTATGTGAGACTGGGTCTATAGTGTGTGTGGTTACCTTCTCCTCCTGTCTGGTCTTGCCAGTCCTATGTTGAGAGAGCTCAGCCTCCAGTTTGGCCGTATAGTTGCATCTCTCGCATGTATTTGTGTTTTGTGGGAGGAGGAGAGGGTTGTCTGTGTACATGAGGCAATTGTAACATTGCCTCAATAATCCCAGGTTCACCAGCTGAGCAGAAGAGGATATTAGCAACTGATCCCTCGACATGCTAGAAGGAATAGACAGAAAAACTTAAAAAAAAGGTTTTGGGGATGTGGGTGACCGAGAAATGGGGTTTGCTTTTTTGGGGTACTTTCTATAACAAGAGTGCTGTATCGAGGTGATAAGTACTGTAGGAGCAAGTGCTTAGCTATACGGTTAGAGAATAGTCTACTTGGGAGTCAAGTAGAGATAATTTATAGTTGGAGGATACACTAAATAGGACAGTAGTACACTTTGAGGAAGGTAGTTTTAAGAGAAAATTTGAAGATTGAACTTTAGGTAGCCCTAATAGTTTAAATCTGCTTAACCGGCGCTGCGCACTAACGCGTGCTTTATGCTGTTGTAATTTACGGTGGTCAGGGTGGGAGAACGACTAAATCAGGCTCATTGCTGGATACTGAAAGGAGGCTCATGTTTATGTTCATAATGCTCAAGTTATGCATGGTGTGAATCTAAACTCACCTCTTTCCAAGCCATTACTTATCTTGCACTGTTGAAGGACAGTGACATTTTGGGAAATTTTTTTTTAGATATGAATTTTCTGTTTTGTGTTTGCCATAAAACGAAAGCTACTTAAATGAAATATAAGCTCAGGATCCCTGCAATATACAGGTTCTACAATCATACATTTTTGGCAGTGTATCTCATACCATTTCCTGATATACATTCCCTGCGATTCAGCACTGTCAGTTATACACATGCATAATGGCTAATTACTGAAAATGAAGTAGCTCAATGCAGCCCAAGGCTAATTAATTATGTAATAGGAGCCAATTAGCATGACAAAGATTAAATACTTAAGGAATGTGCTGGTGAGAACCACACAAACTACTTAAAGAAGAACATTGCACAATGACAGTCATGACAATGCAAGGTCATGTGGCTGTGAAAACTGCTGAGATCCAAAATAACAGCTTCTCAGAAAGGTCCCTATCAATTTATTCACATCACTGGAAAGGAAATGTCTGTAAATGGCAGTCAAAAAGAGAGAAGAGCAAAGAGTTGAACACATAGAAGGGCAAATGGAAAGAAAGAATGTAATGGGGCTGAGAAGCAAGTGTATTTTTTGGGACAGATGCCTATTTTTTAGAAGGGTGAGGGGGAAGGAAGTAAGAGGAAGTTTTTTGGCAGGAAAAAAAAGTATAGGAATGGTACACTGACAAAGTACATTAGAGAAGGTGCAGAAACACAAAAGAGGGACACATAGCAGATAAAGAGTAGGACAACTGATGATGGGCAGTAATGGACAACAAACTTGGGAAGAAAGTGAAACACAATGACAAGGAACATAATGATGGGGATAGGGTGGGGTGACAGTTGATATTTGGGCTGCCCACTGCTACACCCAGACAGAATTTAGTCACTTGAGTCATTGCTCTCTGCACTGGGCAGAGCCAGGCAGCTCTGCAACTTTAACAGTCATACAAGGGCATTCTCCAGGAGTCAATGCAGGAGTCAAGAGGCTGTTTCACCTGTGCTGTCACCACATCCTCAATCTCCTTCCATGTAATATATCTTGATCTACCCAGTGACACACTACAGGATGTCAACATGGAACTCCTCAGGTCACCTTCCACTGGAAGACCTGCATCATCCTGTGGAGATGTAGGACTGAAGGCAAATAGAGATACAACAGGGGATGGCAGGGCAGGGCAGGTTGATGGAGAAGTGACCTATGCCATACCAATGCCACAGCAGGGCTGACACTGCATAAAGTAATAGCATAAATGGAAATAAATAAAACAGCAAACACCAAATAAATATAATGGAAGTAAAACAATGATGAGAAAGATTAAAAACATAGTGTAATACTATCAGACATAAAAGTATCTGAAGAAGCAAAAAGTTATGTATGCAGTGGCAATGTAGATAATAGCTTTAACCTGCCTCATAATTTTCCTAAAACACACACACTCACATCCATCCACACAACCCTTTTTCCATGTTTGTACATAGGATTGGTCGGGGTCGTGTCACTTGAATCACTTCACCAGTAGCAATCATACTGCCAAGGTTTACATCACCAGGTGGCTAGCCCTGCTACCATGTGCTTCATTTTGTTTTAGGTTACCGCACCGGTTTACGTATTCCTTTACAGGTGTATAAAAGCTGCAGCCAGGTTTGCAGCAAAAATACTCAAGGGTACAGAGCCGAGTCTAGCACCTACTTCAGTTTATGAATCTTCTCATCAGCCTTCTTCAAATCACTTCCCTTCCCGATTCCTGAAGAAGAAAGTAACTGGCAAGCAAGTTGAAGCAACTGCTCTTTCTTTTCCTCTCTCTGGCTGCAGTGCAAGCCCTTAGCCAAGGCCCAAGACAAAAAAAAAAAAATAATAAAGTTGTTTATTAACTTTTTTACCAAGCACAGGCACCACAGAGTACGACAGCACTGGTATGATCCACTGATTCATCCAACAGTCCCAGACAAAAAGCCAAGTACAGTACTACTGTGCTACTGATTGTTTCTCACTCTCTTTTTTGAGAAGAGAGTGAGAACCAATCAGTAGCAATCCAGCCATCCATGTCACGTACATGCCTGCGGATGTGGCAGTCCGAACCCCCTTCTAATTTAGGGTGCGGTTAAACCGCATAGACTTCTGGGCATCGCACTGATGCTTTTTCTTTAATCTGGACTGCCTTTGTCAGCAGTCAGATAGTAGATACTACGCATTGTTAAATAAAAGAAATAATAAAAACCCGGAACTCGACGAGCATGTGCAAATCGAGTTCCGGGACTTTGTGGACTCATCGTACTGTGTTAACACACACAAACATGAAAAATAAATAGTAATATTTTTCTTTTATGGCAAGTGTCAAATACACTTGCAGCTTTTTCCTGTGAGGGCTGCAGTCCTGCAGTCCGATGACACGAGCCGCCCCTGTATGTCACCCTTCCTTATATTAGACCAAGCATTACTACCTCCTATAAGAGCAGTAAATCAAAAAACTATAACTATGGAATGTGATCCTCCCAAAAGTGAACATAATTTCAGATAATTGCCACCACAGAATATGAGGTCCATCCCTATTCCTTATTTGTAAAGCCTGTAGTGAGTGAATGGAAGGTATATTGCAATTCCAGATATCAATCCCCAAAACTAGGCCTGCTCCAATCCACACATTCCATACAGCCTTACTGTAATTAAAACGTACTGTTTTATTAGCCCATAATGTGAAACCAAAACACAGAATAATAGTGTTACCTTTATCTAAGCCCCTTTGAATAACCATTTCCTCAAACCAGCCATCTAAATGTCCAGGGTCTCACACCTTGTTTCCTACAAAATGATAGTTATGCGTTGCTGCAAAAATTATCAAACTTAGTTCTGTTTCAAACCAGACTGATTTATCTAATCATTTGACTCTTATATGCTGTCTACCAACAGAAGACAGACCATATGCCTAGATACTCTGGAAACATAGTCCACCCTGTTTTAGTACTCTGTACATTTTTTCATTACAATGCAGGGTTTATTTCCTTTACTAAGCTACACAAAAAGCTTTTTCTGGATGACAGCTATAGAATTAGTTCTGGTTATATGCAGTAAGTGTCTTAATACCAAAAGAGCTTTTGGCAATAGAAACCTTTTGACCTCAGTCCTTAACAAGAATGGGAGTTGTTCATTATTTCAGCTATCAATATGGTCATTTAACTGCTTGATCAATTCTTTACAGTTTTTTTGTCAAGAATTGGTTCAAGGGCTATTAAGAAATGAATTCCCAAATATACAACCTTGTTTACTATTGGGGCAGCACTTTTGCCATTTTTCCAATTATGATGAAGCTTAATGTGGGAGAGGGGATTTTGTCACATTTAATTGCAACCCTGACCATTATGAAACCATATTAGTGCAATTCATAATCATGTCTAATGACTCTCTGTGGTTCGAGGGCCAGACTACACAATCAACAGCAAACCAAGAAGTAAGCACCCATTTTTTTGACATCCGTCTTTAAACCAGAGCTATCATACTTGTTGTATAGAATGACATTGAGTTCATTCATAAGAAAAATAGAAAGATAAGGGGATAAAGGACATTCCGTGCATAGTTTCTTTATGTAGTGTGATCAGATGGGTCTGTATGCCATTAGTCTCTATCACTGCTATGTGATGAGTGTATAATAATTTACATTTCCTAACAAATGATTCCAGAATCCACATACGCCCATAATTTCCCATAAAAACCCAATTCACCAAGTCAAAGGCCTTGTGAAAATGCTTTTACAATACAAATTCAGCAATAGTCATTTGAGGTCAGGGCCTCATTGTCTGGTTTTAATATAGCCTTGATGATTGTGATTGACAAACTCTGTCGTTGTCTTTACCATTATTTTCCATAGAATTTTAACATAAATCCTAATTTCTACATTTAATAATGAAATTGGTCTATAGCTCATGGGATTTTTGTGTTCTTAGTATGTTTTGTGGAACAATATGACTCTAACTTCTAAAGCTTTTTTTATCAAAACCTCCACATCTCTCCAATTTTTTTAAAAACCCATAAGTAATGCAGTGCATAATTTCTTTTGAATGTAAGATAGAAAGAAGGTATCTGGTCATCAATGCCTGGTACTTTACCTAGTATTAGTTGTTGGATAGATCTGCCCACCTCTTCCTCTGAAGATTTGCATAATGCCCATATCTCTGTGCTTCAATGGTACCTGCCCCCTTCTAGATTTGAATAACTCCTAGATAAAAATTATATTACTTGTCTTGGGTTCTGTAATCAGTTCTTCCCTTGTCTCAACAAATATGTACAATCATCAGCTCTTTCAGTCTCTCTCTCGCTCTCTCTCTCTCTCTCTCTCTTTCTCTTGACACTTTTGACCAAATATTTTTGTGACTGGATACCATAAGCCCAATAACAAAGTTTATGACATTCCTGTTTGCAAATACTAATAATTTGTATGACTTTACGTTGTTTCTTTAAATAATACATATTTTGAAGTACTGTTTTATTTAAGCAATTCCTTTTTTATACACATGAATGTGGTCTTTAATCTTGCTCTCTAGTTCCTAAATTTTCAACTGTACTCTCAGTAATTTAGATTTGGCAAGCTTTTTACACCAAATTATAAAAATAGATTTAAAGCTACCCAACAGTGTTACAATATCTTCCATAATATGGTGATAGGTAGCCCAATATTTTTCAATCCAGAATTGTATAATTGCTACTTTGCCCAAATCATGTAACCCATAAAAGATTTCTGCATATGGAAGCTGTCTTTAACATGTTGATATCATAAAGAATGTATAACCAGGTCCTTAGTGACCAAGTTATGAATTATTCAACCATTTTCAGCCTTCATTCACTGCTACGTTGTGTTAAAGGGGAGTGTAATTCTATTCAGTTTCACCAAAAGAAAACCGAGTTAAGGATCTATAATTATATTAAAATCATCCTCTAAAATTATGATGTCACTATGATGCACATGAAATCCTCATTAGATGCATTCATTCCTTCCAGGTTGAGACCTCATCATAATTTGCACCATAAAAATTATAAAATTTTGCTGCTTGGTTACCCCATTGAATTATCAGTATAATCCAGCTGCCACATTAATGTCTCATGCATTTCTCTACTGCTCTCCCTATGGATTTATGAATTAAAATTGTTACTCCTGTCTTTGCTGATGTAGAACAGTTGCCCAAAGTTAGCTCTGGCCATGGATCTACTTTATATTGTGAAAAAACACTTAACGTGAAATTCACAACATTAAGACCACTTTGCTGAAACAGCATGTTATCAAACACCTGGAACATCACAATTTCAGTCCAGGAGACTAATCACCACCAACACAGAAAAAACAAACTTAAAAAAATCAAACCAACTCTGAGACTGCACTATAGTGAAGAAAAGGGCAAAGCTCACCATGATGGCCCAGTGGTTTATTTCCTGGAGTGAATTTCGGGCAAGTGTTTTTTCAACAATATAAACTAGATCCCTGGGCATAACCTTTTAAGTAAAAGTTTATAATTTCTTTTAGGCTAAGTCTGTTGCAAAAATGCAACTAGGGATTTTTGATGCATAAGCTAGTTAAGAACTGCGTTAGTTTTAGCAATGGTAGAAATACCTTTCACGTTTTATGTGGTGAATGTGATAGCTGTTCCTCTGAGAGGGTTATCAATCACTGGGTGCTGTATATTACTATATTCTAAGGAACACCTATATGTTTCTGTATGAGCCAATCAAATAAGAAAATGAGTTTAACACCCATTAAAAAATAGAAAGAGGAATAAATATTGCAAACTTATTTGCAATCTTCAGTAGGCTGGGCACCAGCTAGGATTAAAAACTACCCAACATAAATAGTAATGTGACCTTGCACTGGGGGCCATCACTAAGCTGACTGACCCTATACAATAAACTTTAACCCTGCAATAATGTAAATTCTCCTTTGCAGTTGCCCAGTACCAATTAAAACATTTCAAAGTTGATCATCCTGTATATTAATACTATTGCTGGCAAGCGGTATAGCCGCTATCACTCTGCACTAAATAATGACAGCATTTAGTAACAGTAATAATGACTAATAAGGTATTTATCTCCACATTCGAAACATATCTGTACTATGTATAATACAGCTCACCTACCATTCAGTTTGTGTTCTGTATCCATTACTCATAATCTAATCAACCATCTGCCAGAACATTCAGTCAGAGGCTCTTGCCCTGTTCTAAAAAGAGATCAGAGTCATGCTGTGGCCATTTTTATTGCATGGCACCCCTAATATACCACATCTTGAGATGTACTTCAGTGCAGTACATATTTCCTTCTATTTTGAATGACACATTGTTCTCTGTATTTCAGGCTTAGTTCTAGTCCTGTATGCCATGGCAAACATAAACAATGAATGCAAGAAAAACAATACAAATGTTGTAGCTGCCTCAGCTTTTTTAATGTTTAGCCCCTGAAGTTTTATAGTCAGAGCAGAATCAAGCATGATAAATATTCTGATATGAAACTGTTACTTAGTCCTTTAGATGAATCTCTGTGGTGTTATGCTGTGCTATTTGAAAGTTCACCTGTTTTTTTTAAATGTAGCAATGCTTGAAGGCTGGGAAACTACTACCTACTTTCTCAAAGGAAAATGTTATATGTCTCAGATTTCTTGAAATGATGTCCAATTTTGTTACATATATATTTAGACTTCTAAAAATTATACTGTCTGCAAAAAAATGAATATTAAATGGCCTTTATGGTGTTTATCCTTTTTTGGGGACTTTGAAACACTTCCCTCTAGCTCAGTAAATTCCCAGCCGTAACTACCATGCTACAAAAAACAATGATGCGCACACTCTATGGCACTTACCATTGCAGTACTTCTGAATCAACATATTTATTACAAGTTTAACAAAACAGCTTAGTAAGCATCCAAGAGAACACTTCATCTTCTATATTTTTCTGTTTCTCAAATGAAGAAGGCATGCACATAACATAAACCTGATAGGGCTTGAGAGATCCATCAGATTGTCCTGAGATGTGTCCCACTCATGGCCACTGGCCAGAAAGCTGTGACTTTAAAGTAATCATTGTGGCCCTTCAAGCTTTGAACTTTATGACATGAATCTGGAAACTGCACTATCTGTAGATTTAATAGTTATTAATTATTATATAAATAAAGTTATGTTTTAATAGGTTTCTAGAGGAAAACAAATATAAAAGAACATTCCAATGTATATGAAACTTGATTATATCTGATTCATCAAAACCTGGCATTTGGCCATCTGTTTTAATGACTTACCTTCATGTTTCTCTGTGCTCTCTCTTCCTAATAGCATCAGCATTTTTTATATCTCTGTATTTCAGTGAGATTCAGTATGTTGTAAGGACATTATTTATTTATTTTTTAATTTATTTCCATGAATTTATTTGCTCACAGTTGTCATTGGTAGTTTTCTAAGTCTGTCAGCATTTTCTCCTAAATTATATTCCTCCAACCCCCCATCCCCCATCACACATAGACACATTTTACAATGCTGGGACAAACAACAGCTTCATACTTTTAAAGTGTACAGTGTACTTTTTCCTACAACTTGTGTGCTTTTGGGTAACTCTATTTCAATTGCATATAATTTACTTATGTTGCAAGTTTGCTGATTCATAAATTGAAATACAACCCTACTGTGATATGTTAGGTCACCATTTCAATTTGCTTATTTCAAATGTTTTATCACTTAAGTTTGAAGCAATGAAATAATTAATATGGGTCTAATATAAACAACACTTTTGATTTGATATATATATATATATATATATATATATATATATATATATATATATATGGTTCTACCTGACATAATCGAAACCACACAACACCGACAACCACATCACCGACACCACATATTCGACAGTCCATAAACACGAAACCACACATAACCGACAACGAAATAACCGACGGTACACAAACACGAAACCCCATACAAAACAAAACACATCCCCATTCCACAAACCACACACACAACACAAGCACACCAAAATCCTTACAAGCCCACACTAAACCTTACCCTAACCCTAAGGTCCGTCACTATCGCACACTTACCTACCCGCTCCTAACCCTAACTCACTTAACCCGCCTATCGCCCCTAACCCTAACTCACTTAACCCGCCTTATCGCTCCCTAACCCTAACTCACTTAACCCACCCCTATCGCTGCCTAACCCTAACTCACTTAACCCACCCCTATCCCCACAGACCGTCAATCTCCACACTTACCTGCCTCGCACCCTAACGTCCGTCACTACCGCATACTCACACAGCCTTTCCCCATGTCGGCATCCTCGGCGTTGGTGTTGTCATCCGTCGTGTCGGTCTTCTGCATTGTCGATGTTCTGCAACCCGCGATTCGCGTCGGTCTTCTTCGCTTTCGATCTTCTGGAGCTCCGGATTCCGATGTCGGTCTTCTCAGCTGTCGACGAAGTCAGGTAGAACCATATATATATATAGGTTCACTACAGAATACCGAAATTCCACAATTCCAAAATTCTGAATCCCGAGGATCAGAATCTCGAGATTGCGGAATCTCAAACATAGTGAATGAGGATTACCGTACAGTATGGAACAGGAACTTTGCCATTCACTCCACAGTAGTGCAATCTCAGAGTTGGTATATTTAAGTTGCAGGGGGTGTGGGGGGGTGCAGGGGGGCTTGCCCCCTGCATACACGTTAGAATAGTTTGTTGTATGTTTTACTTTTTTTTTTTTAAGTTTCGAGATTCTGGTCCTCGGGATGCAGAGTCTTGGGATTGTGGAATTTCGGTATTCCATAGTGATTCCATACATGTGTGTGTGTGTGTGTGTGTGTGTGTGTGTGTGTGTGTGTGTGTGTGTGTGTGTGTGTGTGTGTGTGTAAAACATGTTGAACAATAATAAAATATTGCTGAAACACCAGAATCATCTTCTCCTGCTTCATTTAACATGTCTCTGAAATGATACATAACAAAGGCTCTCTTTCAGCAATTCAAGACAAAAGAATTCATTTTCATTTTAAAAATGACTTTATTGACACTGTATATTTGGCTCCAAAGTACAGCAAGTGTTCTGAAGCTGCTCTTTTATTTAAGACATCTAACAATAAAGGTCAAACAAGGAGCACATAATGTGTTATGAAAATGTTGCCTCAACATAAATAACAGAGTTTACTAATGTTACTTCGCTGTATAAAATATAACAAATGTGCTTTCAGTATAGATTTTGTACAGTACAATTAAAATCTTGGTCTTTTGACTTCATTGTTTAACTCTTTACCAGACTCTGGAATTCTGCAAAAGATGTAAGAAAGGGATTATATTAGAACTGTTGCATCATATATACACTTATTATTGCAACAAAAATAAATTGTTTTGCTATAGCATTTCTTAGAACTATATTACTGAATTACTTTACATAAATGGTATATTGCTATATCTATTACATTCTACTTACCACCAACTCCAATTTTACCATCACCATCAGTGTCGCCTGCTTTGAGGAAGGCCTGTGTTTCTGCATCAGTCAGGAGTCTGGCTGAGGAACTGAAGTTCTGCAGAAACTTTCTGTAATTAAACAGAATACAAGATAGGTAAAAAAAAATGCTGAATTTGTATAATCACGAGGTACTTTACTATTTTATGGATTTTCCTACAGCTGAGACACCACCAAGAAATCAAATATGGTAAAGTCTTAAAAAGCACAGGTAAACTATAAAAAATCACATCCATGCATGAAGAACAGAATAAAATAAGTGTAAAACATTTCAGTAAAGTGATTATATTGATGTGACAGTAAACTTTGCATAACAACTTCTCTTTAAGTATACCTATGTACAATGTCATGTTACGTGTATTTTACTACTCTGTTTCTGAAATCTATTGTTAATTTTATGGATCTGTCACAAAACAGTCAGTTTCATCTTAATTTAAGCACTTCCTATTTGTTACTTCATCTATTGTATTGTCTCTGCAGTAATACAACTTTTTTTGGCAGAATAATCAGGTTCTTGTAGAAAATAAGGTCAGCTGACTTATGAAGTCGGTTAGCAAAGCTGTTGTTACATAGGCTCAAACATTTGCAGTTAAGTGACATGCACTCAGAAATTTGTAACAGGCTGTTTCCAGTTTATTACCCACTCTCTTTTTAGAATTGTTTATTTAAACTAAACAGGTACTTTAACTGTGACCTCTCCCTCCGTGCTTATCACAGTTCACTGCTAATTTTTTTATACAAAATAGTCTGATATAGTCTTCTGACTTAAATCAGTAAAAACATGTCATGCTTTGTTCTCTTTATTGTGGGATGAATGCAGACTTTTTGAGTTATTATTATGGGAGTAAACATAAAAAATTAAGACCCAAAAAGCAAAACTGTATAATAAAACAGAACAATAAGGTCTCAAAATAAAGAAACTCATTTCATATATTTTTTCTGGTAACAAGATTCAACTGTTTGTTGATGCACGTATCCTGCAGTGTAATTCTATATATAAGATTAGATTTCACATATTTTTTAGTTTGTGCTCTAAATGAATGGTGCTACGTCATGGTCTAATGGAAAGCAAAGAAACTAACTTCAACTCGTCTTCCTCAATGAAGCCGCTTTTGTCCTGGTCGAGGATTTCAAACATTGTCTTTGCCTGGTCATCACTTTTGCCTAAGATGCCAGCCTTGGCAAAGAAGTCCTTGTACTTGAAGGATTCTGCAGCTGTGAAATGAATATGATAAAAATCATGAAACACCAAACATGTACTGTATCATACAGACCTGAGTGAAATAAAACAACCATACACAAATAAACAAAGCAATCACTTCAGATTCCTGACTTGCCTCCCGTACCTCATTTGCTCTTGTATCTTCTTGTTTCTTTGTCTTTCTGCTTATCAAATAGCAGTATTTGGCTTGGTTATGCACTTATTCAGGATCGAATCACCTGAGGCCCACTAGGCCAAGTATTACCATTATGGAGGCAAATAATTACCATACAAGCATCAAATTCTCTATGATTCTTCTTGCCATGACTTTTCATAAAAGTCTATAGTTACCACTAAACATTTATGCTGAAAACAGCATGTCAGGATGAAGGCAGGTAGGAGCGTGTGTGTGTGTGTGTGTGTGTGTGTGTGTGTGTGTGTGTGTGTTTCTGTATGTGCTCAGACGCATGTCTGTCTCTGCATTCCATTCAGAAGTAGTTGAACAATGCTAGACAATCTAGTATTCTTTGTCTTTACCTTTTTCTGTTTTACAATACACTTTAGTGTGTAGTTAGTTTGCACATTAGGAAAGTTAATGGCACTAATGCTATTGCAAAAAAGGGTTTCAAATGATGTAAGTTCAGTTCACATGAAAATTTTTTTTACAGATTGCAGCTACTGAAAGTGACATTTTGACAAGTTACTGGTAAACCTTTTAGCTCAAAAGACGTATTACTCCACAATACAACCCCATAGTTTTCTTCTATATTTTATAGATGCTGCAAACTTTGCTTTTGACACTGTCAAAGCACTTCTAAGTTCGATGCTGTACTTACCTTGGACGCTCTGCAGAGCAGCAGTGACGTCAGCGTCTTTCAGGATTCCAGAAAAGGAGGACATGGTAAATCTGCAAAATGGGAAACATTGCAACTATTAAAAAAGTACATTATCACTGCAAGTTATCAAGTTTAAATGAACATCATTACTGTTGAGCATTCTGCAAAATAAGTCTGCTCAAGAAGTCTGGGCAAAAGCCCAAAATTAGGGACAATTTTTAAATATTACTGTAATTCACTTAAAAAGTTACAACAACAGTTTTTTCATCAGCATGCATTTTCTCAAGAATAATAAGTATGAATCATTAATATATGCCAGTGTTGACTCACTGCAATCCTCGGTTATTTGACAGAAAATAAAAAAATGAGGGATAGAGCAAAAATATGCGGCAAATTGCAAAATCAAAGGCAGTTGAGAGGGGTCTGCTGTAGAGTGCGTGGGGCCCTGCGCCTTCAATCACAGCTGGGCTGTGAGATATGATAGCCCTTGTCCGGGCTCATGAGTATGTGTGGCCTCATTTGGCGCCAATAGGTGCACCTCAATTTCTCCAGCATGGTCCACACGCCCTGGTAAAATAGCCAGGTAAACCAAGGAAATGGTGATTTCGGCCCTCAGCAGGCTGATTGATTCCATTATCATTTTCAGGCAGGAGTGTAAAATCTGCATTTCCATATAAATCCTAAAGCCCACAGTCAAAGACATGAAAGGGTCACGGTTGTGGGTCCCGTCTCTTCCCTTTTCCACTCTTCTCCGAGATCGGGATGTCCCCAAGCAGTGTACGACTTTTGGCTTTCATTCTGATAGCAGACACCTTGTTGTAAAATATAAGCCCCTGGGAGTGGTAGATGAACTCACCTGCTGTTTTTCTTGGAGCCAAAGAGTAAAAGCAAATCAGACGCAAAAGCTGTTACTACGCGTTAAAGTCCGAGGGCAGCATTTATAGTGTTCTGACACCAGTCTGTTTACAGGAATTCGGGTGGCACTGGCGCACCAAGGATCGAATATTCAGGGAGATGGGATCGGTGTCAAAAGTTGCTAAGCTAATCAAAACGGTATTTATATCCCACAGGAATGTATGCATGCTGCTTTGCAACAATAAGGACACCACTTGAAGGACCATACAAAGTAAAAAAGCGTCTGCGGACCCTACAGAAGGCAAACGCCCAAGTTTAGTACAGAAGGTTATATTGGTGAGTTTTGTGCTCCTCTTGGCAGCAACTTGTAAGTATAGTATGTACTCATTTTCAGCACAAATGGATTAAACTTGTGTACTTTCATCGAGCTAATAGAAGTACGCAAGGAAATGCTTAGAAAATTTAAATCACTTCTAAAAACCGGTCCATTAAAACCAATTTAGTCTCCAAAGTTTTCAGGTAGGCATCCTGCAGAATAATAGCAAGACATACACAAAAAGGGCGTGTGGTTTACAGGATGCATTGCTTTTGTATTCATTGTGTTGATTACAAGCTTTCATTCCGAACACTTTAAAAAAATGGAATTGTAACAATAAGAGAAGTGCAGATAAAATGATGCGTCGGGGAGGCTGGGGACATGGAGAAAGGCGCAAAGCGCAGGTCCCTAAGCTTCCATCGCACTTGCAAGATCACCTATGAGGTACTAGAAACGATGCATACCTCTCAATTGACCAGATTTTCGCAAAATGTCTTTTTGCCTCACGTTATTGGTCTTTTTCTCGTGTATGGGGGTGGGGGATAATTGGTTGAAGACAGTAAATTTCAGAATTCGTAATCCTTCGGGAAAAACATGCTAACGCAATCTAGCAACTTTCTAAATTTAAAAGAGCAATATTGAAACATTTTCTCTGATTTTGGGGCCTTTAAACCCCTTTTATTTTTAGTTTTGTCCTGAATTCTTACACTTCGAGATTGAAGGGTATGGCAGCTAATAACCGTGTAACTGTGATTGTATATAAACATTATACTGAGGCGAGTTTGTAGTACTAACTTTGTATGATATGGCAGATATGCCCCTAGTAACGCATGGTGCCACATTCACATGTACACAACAGCTGTTGCTGTTACAATACATTCCACTGCAGCATTACTGTCAATAAAGCATAAACTATGTGGCTGTAGTCCTACACAAATGCGAGTCTGAAAGGTGCCAAACATTTTACTAAATTGTTTGCAAGTACTGATTACAGCATGCCAAAAGGTTGTATAAGAGCAACTTTAGCTTTCTTTGTCATGTAGTAATGATCAGTGGCTTGGAGATGTTTAAATACTATTAATATTACGTTATTGTCCACTGAGACGTGTATTGAAAAGCATAACTACATTGATTGCAGAATAATTTAACATTTGATTGCAGAATGATTTAACATCGATTGATATCATCAACATAAAAGGCTGATTAATGACATGAGGACAGGTACTATTTTAACCTTATCTTTAAATTTTTGCAGATGTGTGGCTGGGTGCCAGCAGACCCTTATTTGTGTGGTTAATGAGTGTGGCAGATGTACTGTTTCATCTTAGTGAATCCAGCAGTGAGTCGTATTGGTTAGCCCTGGGTGTTTTTGACAGACCTGAACCCTTAAATCTGGTAGTTTGTTAAAGATAAAGAAATAAAAGTAGCCATAATTGTTACCTTGCAATTGCTGCAAGGAACTGGGTAGTTCAGCTGAGAATGGCAGCTAAGAAAGATATGTTTCAGTTATCTCAATCAAGGGCTGTGTGTTTGGTTGTGTCATGAGAAGGAATCTGTTGCTGAACAGAAGGCAAAGCGAATGTCATGCAGTTGCAGTAACTGAGGGGTATCACAAACAGTAGGCTATCAATGGAGCATAAACAGGAATAGCATCTGCACAACAAATGCACTGTACTGTATTTGCACTATGCACAATAATGCCCAGATGCATGAGATTACAGTACCCAGTAGTATGTAAACCATTCTCATGTATAAATATATGTTAGTATTGTTATATGCATGCATTATTTGCACATGTGCCTATCATCTTGCTATTGAGCACAAGCCTCAGTGTTGCATCTCTTTAAACTATACGACATGTAAACAGTGATTTACATTTTTCTACAAATACCCATATTACAAGTTTTGTGCATGCAGATCAATTGTAGATCACTGTTACCCATTGTTCATTATCACTCACAGCAATAAACTGTCTGGCAGTTAGAGCAGATGAGTTAAGCTCTGAGCTGTTGATGAGATTCCTTCCACCTTCATTTGCCTGCTGTGTGACTGAGCAAATCACCTAACCAGACAGTGCTTCCAGGTTACCCCTGAAAATGGACAATTGCCTAATGGGCTTACCTGGTGTCAAAGGAAAAATATACTTTAAAAATGATCAATACACGGTAGGTTCAGGTTAAGGCACTTTAATCTTGCAGCAAGGAGACAAAAACGTGCTAATACAGTTTGTCTGACTAGAATCAGGAAATGCAAGCATTTTTATACATTTTCAAATAAGACATTGCCTACCAAGCTGACGTAGTAAATCACAAGTTTTAACATCATCATTTTGTAGTGATTGTTTTGTAAAATTCTGCTTGTATTATCAATTTTTGTGAGAAACTTCCTAAGAAAAACAACGTGGCCATGGCTACCACCGGTTAGATATATGCAATGTTACCATTCAAGGTACTATGGCTAATTTGAGCACAAAGCAAGTATAGATTGCAGTTCATTTCTCCAACAGTCCTTTGTCTGTTTTATCGCTTCTTTCTGCAGCTGTGCATGTTCTCATACTTCGAACAGAGCTAATTGTTCAAAATCATTACATTATAGAATATGGCATTGTTCATTCATTGCTTCCTGACCTAGCAGATAATCACCTGCTTCTCAAGTACATTTCCAAAAGGCATAAACATGAATTTTGCTGTGCTAGCAGTTACTAGGTCAGAGGGCATCTTGCGAGTTTCAGAAAGCACACTGCAGTTTTAAAAGCATCTTTTAGTCTCATATAAAACTAAGCTGTATATAAAATAGTGTATATAAAATAGAATGAAAAACGTGTTAACTCATTTAGTTTCTAATTAGCATTAAGCGCACACATTAATACATATTTTTCTGACACCTGGTCAGCTAATAAACAGTTCATTTTTCATAGCTTTCCCTGACCACAGACCTGGACACTGGGAATATATTTTCATCAGATACTGAAATTAATTTTATGTGAAAGTCTGTTGCACAAATGCTGCTATTGCAATAACTGACCTCAATGATCGTGGCCCAAATTGCCAGGCATTAATGGATGGCCATGGCAACACAGTTTTCCTGAATGAAGAGGCACACTGCCATATGGTTTCATGCTCCTAGACTTTCTTTGTAGCTTTTAACATTAAACATTTAGTACTGCTGGGCAGCGACTTCTCCTGTTAGGTGAGTGATCTATAACTAACAAGTTGTCCATGCATAAATGGACCCTGCCTGGCAGAGTTGCAGAGACATACTCTGGTAACATCTGATAAGTAACAAGGTGCACTTTCTGATACTCCATATCACTATTACATAAAGCTTGAAATAATCTTTTTTTTTCCAATTGAGAGGAAAACGATAAGGAAAGGATATAAACCACATCCATCACCTGAACTGACCAGCATGGTCTATCCACTGCACTGCTTACACAAGCACAATGGGGAGGGGGCTGTCATTACCCCCATAACATTAATACACATATCCATCCAGCCACCAGCACTGACACAGCACAGCCCATCCACTGCACTGCTTAATCAAGCATAATGGGGAGGAGCTGTCAATATCCCCTCTAATACTAGTGCATGTGCCCATCCAGGAACCTGCACTAACACAGCACAGCCCATCCACCTCATTGTTTAATCAAGCATAATGGAGGGGGGCTGTCAGTATCCTCTATATACTAGTGCATGTACCCATCCAGCCACCTGCACTGACCCCGTAAAGCCCATCCATTGCACTTCTTACTGCAGCCCAATGTGGGAGTTTCAGTGCCCCATAACGCAAGTGCACATACCCATTGGGCCAACTGCACTGAAACAGAAGACTCCATCCAGTGCACTGTTTACTGAAGCACAATGGGGGCTGTTAGTGACTCTGCACCACTAATGCACAAGCCCATCCTGCCACCTGCCGCCTGCACTAATACAGTACAGCCCATCCACCACATTGCTTAATCAAGCATAATGGAGGGGGACTGTCAGTATCCTCTACATGCGAGTACATGTACCCATCCAGCCACCTGTACTGACCCCATAAAGCCAACCTATTACACTTCTTACTGCAGACCAATGTGGGGAGTTTCAATGCCCCATAACTCAAGTGCACATACCCATCGGGCTAAATGCACTGAAACAGAGCACCTAATTCAGTGCACTGTTTACTGAAGCGCAATGGGGGCTGTCAGTGACCCCATATCACTAGTGCACATACTCATTCACCCACCTGCACTGACCCAGTAAAGCCCATCTATTCCACTTCTTACTACAGAACAGTGTGAGAGTTTCAGTGCCCCATAACTCAAGTGCACATACCTATCAGGCATAGGCCAACTGCACTGATACAGAACACCCCATCCAGTGCACTGTTTACTGAAGCACAGTGGGGGCTGTCACTGGCCCCATATCACTAAAGAGCTGAGCCACAATCTCAAGTTTTTTGCTTGCTTTTTTTTTTGTATTTTTAGTAACAGCTGACTCTTGATTTGGACCAGACCTGCAAGCTCAGAGTGCTTTCTGTTAGGTCTGGTCTGCATATCTAAACATTGTGATTGGCTGGAATTCCAGAGAAGGGTGGTCCCAAAGTACTGAAAAGGAAGAAGGTTTAAACATTTTTAATGGAAGAGGATTATTGCAAGACATTGTAGTTGGGCAATTCTTTTATGAAAAGATTCGGAGTTCATTTTAGGATGAGGAGTGCATCATTTCCTTTACCCCAGACTGCTTGCGTGCTTCCACGGAGGGAGCAGAGCCTGTTTCAGCAAGAGAAAAATAACAGATTAAGAATTACCAATCTTAAGGACAGCATGTACAGAGTTCCTTTGTATTTCTTTTTTTTATTGAGGTAAGCCTCAGTCTTCAACACAAAAGGAGGACAGCCTTTATTGATACCAAGAATAGCGTTTTTTGTGATTTCGTAAGCCTCAGTCTCTTAGTTGTCCCTGATTTTAAGTCAATGCCGTGCATCTCTGAGGGGTGCTTAGTGTATGTTTGGGGGTTAGTGTACATGTTTAAGAGCAACATATTGAAATTACTATATTATTGTAGTAGCTATTTCTTTTTTTCATTCACTTTCCTTACCATCAAGCATCAGAGACATGCATAGATGTGGAATGCCTTTTTGAGGAAGGGATGTAGATGCATCTTGTACATGACAGCACAATGTCAGCATATGATCACTCCTGGCGAATAAAAGTGTTATGACATGTTGGGGGCAATGTATATGTTTACCAACCACAAGTTGAAATAGAAAAATGAAATTGTGTAGTTGTTACATTTTTCATCCTTTTCACGGTGAGAAATTAGTGTACAGAAAGGCAGCTATCATTTTTTGGGGCATACAGCAAAGGGTAGTTAAGGTTTATATGGTTTGTTGGAGGGCAGTATTTTTGTGACAACGTCTCCATCAGAGGTGCTGTACTTTCTCAGAAGGGACACAGTCTACTGGGACTGTGTGTGTTTGTACCCAAATGTGTTATTAAGAATACTGATTTTTTTTGATTACTGTAGGCTATCTTACGGAAACTGAAATATGGTTTCTTACATAAAAATAACAAAATACAGCATTTTGTAAGGCTTTTGTTGTCCCATTTATGCAATGTATCTAGTTTTTACCTTGGGGCTATTTGACCCTTTCTTGCAAAATGTGGTGAAACTGTTCTGCACTAAATCATCCTTAGACAAGAAGGGGAAAAGAAAACTAAGTTTTTTTCCACTAGTCAAGGCAACATTCCTTTCACTGCATACAGAATGGTGTACTTATATGTTGTGCTTATTAATTTCTTCCCATTTTTCATTGTCAGCGAACCTGTAGCTTGGGTACGGTGAAGGAGGGACAGAGTGCAAGCTGTTAGAAAGTTTAATCAATACACTGTTAGCATTCATTCATTCATTCATTCATTCATTCATTCATTCATTCATTCATTCAAGTGAATGCTTAACTGTAGTTTTGGCTATAACTGTAGCTTTTTTTCTCTTTGATTTCATCTCCTCTAGACTTGCAGACTTATTTTTAACCAAGCTATTATTCTGCCTGTCTGCTCATGCTTGGTTCTTAGTCATCTCTTAAGAGCTAAGCTAGACCCCTTGGCTTGGCTTTGGCTTGGCTCTTCTTCAGATATCCCAGGCTTGCCCACCTTTACCAAATGATTTGTGGTGTACACCGTCTGCATGGATGTTAAAGCTTTAATTAGAATGTTGGAAAATAAAGTATCCAAGGAATAGTAGTACATCATTACATCGAAATGTTCAAAGTGCAGGAAGATAAAGGAAAAGTTGCCTGTAATCCTTGTATCCATTAACATTCCAACACATCCCAGGATGGCCATCCCAATACTGTATGTCCCACAGGACCACTGAAGAGGGCAGTGTGAGTTTAATGGAATGCATGCCATAGCAGTATAGGGGATTTCTTACAGTATTTATAATACATGCTCCTTTTTCTTGATAACCGAGCAGGGAGGCTGGATACAGAGCAAAGCAGGTTATTATTGCATGTTTCTTCACACCTTAGCCGTATCATGTTTATGTTTGCAGAGCTGATGGCTTGGGTTATGGGTTAGTACCAGGTAATATTCTCTGTGATAAGGGGTACTGTGTCTCTCCATAAGACATGTCTTTGCTTTCACTGGCCATCTGTATCATATTCAGTTATAATTTCAGCATGCAGCGTACAACAGTCAGACTTCATCTCATAAATAAGCTGTGAAGTTTTTCACTAATATATGACATCTGTGTGGAGTTAGACACTGAGTTTAGGACTTCAAAATGGCCAGTTTGATCAGTGAAAAAAGTCATGTGCTGTAGTTTAAACCGCCACAGTGATATGGCTGCCGAATGGGTTCAGTGCAATGAGCACATTTCAGCAGTTTAATGGCATGTTAAATGTTTAAAGGGATTAATTCAATAATATTCTCATGGGTGCAGAACTTGACTCTGAAAGAAAAATAAATGATTGCATAAGAAAGTAAGGAAACAGCATGTGAGATAAATGGGTGCGAGCTAAATGCAGATGTCACCTGACAGCAGATGGTCCTATTATACCCTACAAATGCTGTCGAGTATTTGGAGGAACACGATCCTTTGGAAAGGTGGAGACCGTATAAAATTATACCCTTAGAAAGTGCTGGCTGTATGGAAGCAAATGACACAGAGGAATATGATACTGTCAAAAGGTCAGGTATACAGAAAACTATATCATACCAGGAATTATGTGATGTGTCTCTATCAGTCATGAACTCAGAAAGCAAGACTGGCCTAGGAGAAATGCATAACTCCTGTCCTGTGCCTGTTAACTTCATGAGGTGTGCCAAAAATTTAAAAACATATTTATTTTAAAAAGTACAAAAAATGAAATTCAAAGGTCAAGCCATTTAGTAATAAAACTATGCAGCTCTGTATTTTAAATGTCTGAATTTCTCCACGGCAGACAAGAGTATGACAAAAAAGAGGAAAGTGAATTATCCACCTATGCACATACATTTAAAGATTACACTACAAAAAAAAACTGAGTAGCAGCTGTCTCTTCCTTTTTCATTCTTCCAGTTAAAAACTAAACATCAGATTCCCTCCAATGCCACTTACGGGTAATGAGAAAACTAAAGTAGGGGCTAGTGAGCTGCTCAGAATTCACGCAGCCTGATAGGCAGGGAAAAAGCAGAAGCACTAAACACCCAAACTATTACTTGTGGAGTATGGTGCATTTAATGGTGCATTTAGTCCCTTAATTTTACACTGTGAGTAAAGCCCATGTCAGCTTGAGTAAATCCATGCATAACCCTCACTTGAGTTATGTATTGTAGCTGTAACATGATACTCTGGAAGTGTGTGGGGAGGTTATGCAGGCAAACATATCACCTTAGGAAAATGGGTGTAAAAGGAAGAAAATTATACGGTATGTGTGGGAAGTGTGAGGGTATATGGAGGAATTTTGGTGTGAAAGTATGGACCAGTCAAGCAGTCACTTTGCCATCCTTTGTCATGTCTTGACTCATGACGTGTTGCATTACATGGGTTACACATGGACATAATTTTTGCATCACATTTCCTGCTTCTAGAATCTGTTTTGGTCTTGATTTGGCTGGAGAAATGAAGAAGATGAATCTGCAAACTGCTTATCTAACCTGAGCTTCATCTGCTTTGATCTGGCTCTGCACCCTCCTCTTAGTATGTAGGAGACTAAACACACATACACTCTTGTGCAGTCATGCACATATCTACACACACACACACACACACACACACACACACACACACACACACACACACACACACACACACACACACACACACACACACACACATACTCTCTCTGTCTCTCTCTTTGGTTATACATCTCTTGCACAGAGGATCAGTGGTGGTTGGTAACCCCTGTCAATACTCACTTTGGCCACATATTACATATCAGCACACTGTTTAAATACAATACATCAAGACTTTGTCAGTGAGCTGTAGCTTAAGAAAGTGAAAGAATGTTAAAAAAGGAACAGACACTACTGAGGTAGGGGTGGTTTACAGGTTCATGGGTAATTACTAGATTATCGATCTGTAAGGATCTTAAGAAGTCTAGCCTTACATTCCCAGAGAGAGAGAGAGAGAGAATGGACAACTTACAGAATCACGGCATTATGATTAAGCATGGAAATGCAAATGATAAGTTAGAGGGAACTGGAGTAAGCTTTGCCAGTGTCTGAATAGCATTTTATGTTCTTCATACTGATCACTGCTGCAGTAGCCTTAGCTATATGGGTTATAGCCTGCCAAGGATATAACAGCCATCTTCCAAACCTTAACTGCACCTTCCATGTGCCCAAACTGTAAAGCAGCTTGAGCTGAGCTGACTAAAAGACATGTCTGGGCATGAAGCACTTCAGAGCTTTACTGCCACTGAAGAGTACACTCCTCTGAGGCTTTTGAGGATCGACAGTCAGCTTTGTGCTTTCCTTAGCTGGGCAGATAAGTTCACGTTGGGGGAAAAAATCCATTTTCTTATTTTTTTTTTACTCATGATCTATTACTTTCCTTTTCAGGAAAGTTATTTTAAAGCTAGGAGCCTTGTATTTTACTGGACTGTCTTGAGACTAAAACATACATTTAAGCACTCATTGTTTCAGTCAGTTTAAAAGTAGCGTTATCTAACTGATAAAATATTTTCTGTGGAAAAAATGTATTTATTTTAATCTTGTGGGGCTTCCATAGTGTTTGAAAGTGCTTTTTACTGTGTTTTTTTTTCTGTTAAAAGAGTAACTTTTGTGGACTGGTAGTTTTACTAGCATTCATGCTTGTTTTCTGCAGGATAGAAGCACCGTTTTCAGCTTGACCATGGAATAGATTGTCACTCCCCTGGTAGGCCATCCTTTCAGCCACAAAAAGAAAAAGTTAAGCAAACAGCTTTTGCCACCACAGCAGCCTAGCAATTTGCCTCAACTACAGGTGGGTGACTCTGCTGTGGCTATCTGTTTTACCTCAGGCCACTCATCGTTTATCCCAGATCCCTCTGGTGTAATATCTACAGCCACTAAGGACTGGGGGTTAACCAGGTTCTCTGTGGCTGTTGGAGACCCCTCAGAGGTCAAGGGCAAATCTCTTATCAGTCCTGGGAGAGGGAACAGGGAAGGTTTCCTGTTGTGTCAGAATGTTTACCCACCCCAGGGGACGTAGACATGTAGTGACTGCCATTAGTAACACAGTTGGCCCCATTTTTCCTATCAAAAATAAACAGAAAACCAAGTATGTATCTACTCCTCAAATTTCTTTGGATTGGAGTAGTTTACTGGGACTGGCTCAGGGTTTGATTCAGGCTTCTGACTGATCCTTCTTGTAAAGAATTCTGATTGTGATTCTGAGACTGATCCTTCTTGTAAAGTAGTCTCTGGTAAAAAGAAAGAGGGATGCCTCCTTTCCTGAAGAGGTTCAAGATTCTGAATCTGAACAGGAGGATGCAGGGACAGATTCAGGGTTTTGTCCTCAGATTTCTGATTCAGGCTCAGAGGAGAGCTCACTTTCTGATTTTCTCTGTCGGAGTTTCTCTTTCCCGGAGACTATTGCTAGAATGTCCCAGTGTTTTCAGTGGGAGAACACTGAGGTTTCTCAGTTTCTCTTTTTACAGAAAGATTTTCCAGAACCCACACCCATTCCTGCTGTTCTGTCTGCTTTAGAGGATATGTATCTTACTGCCTGCAATTTTCCTGATTGTCAGCCAGCAGCCCCTAAAAGGAAGATATGATGTATAAAGTTCCTCTCTCTGCACTTGCATTCATCATTCATAAAAATGACCCAATAACTATAGCCTTAGTTGATTTCTCTACTACTAAGAACTTAGTTAATTCCAAATCTGCTCTTTCTAATAAGGATGGGGAAAATATTGATAGGTATGGGAAAAGGTGTATAATTATGCAACTTTGAATGCCAGAATTTTAAATTGTCAGGTTCATATATTAAAGTTTATTCTGGCATATTTTGAAAGTATGAGGAATGCTTTATATACAGTTTTTTCTTGTGAAGAATAAACTGCTTTAAATTACTTAGTTTCTTCTATTGCATAGGTCACTAATCATTGTCTGCAGTGTATATGACTCTGTTGATACTTCTTCCAGGACTATGCCCACTGGTATGGTTTTAAGGAGGTTTGCTTGGCTGCATTCTCAGAATCTCCCAGACAGGGTCGCCAGATGTCTCGATTTGATCAGGACAGTCCCGAGTTCAACAGACAAATCCCAAGTCCCGCACTGCGCTCTGAAAAATCCTGATTGTTATCTTGTGGGGGTACGCATGGGAATGCACTTGAGGAAGGTGGCATTGGCAAGATTTGAGACATATTTAGCGACTATTTAATTTATTCAAGCAAGTTGCAGTGTTAATTCAGACTTCCCATGCACCCAATTTGTTGAAGTTCTCAGTCATGGGTTCTTTTCCCCAGTTATTTGAAGAAAAGAAGAAAAGGTGCGTAAGATCAGTATATTCATGTTACAATAGTCTTTTGACAGTTAAAACCATGCTTTGTTTAGAAATGGTAGATAGGCATTTATCAAGCAATGTTGGGAAGATTTCTGCTTGTTGCAGATGAGACCATTGCCTTTTCTTAAGAAATTATTTCTAGGCAGGTGCCGCATGCTTTTCATTGTCTTATAAAGCAGGAAAAAGACAAGCGAGTCAGTAGAGAAACTGTAGCAAGACTTCTTGTTTGTTTCTTATTAAGAAAAGGCATTTCACAGAGAATGGTGTATTACAAGATCCCATAGATGTTGGTTCTGATATTATGTATTTGATTAAAAGATGAGAGGAGGTTTGATGGTGAATTGTATTAACTGAATCATTTGTTTGTAGGATGACGTGTAAACAATGAAAGTACACCTTACCTGCCATTCAGTGGAGGATTGGAGGATTGGATTTGGATGGTGATTTAAGATGTTTCGATGTCTGAGAGGTGAGTGTGTGTTTGTGTAGGATGGAGCATCTAGTTTAACTCCAGAGAAGAGGGTCTAACCTTAGACTGCCTCTAGGTGGATGTCTTTTGCAAGTGCAGGGAATAGTTAGAGTCAAGACTTTAGATCCTTGGGTACACCTCCGAAGAAAGAACTGAGCAATCACAACCATGTGTTGTGGACATCTGCTGAGTGGCCACTGTTAAAATAGACTGTGAACCTCTTGGACACTTCCATTTTTTGCTGATGCAATGTTTCTGAGGTATCTTGACTGAACTCTTTGGAGATTTTGGCAGACAAGTATTCCAAAGCTGGAACTATTTGTTAAATATTCAAGAAATATAATCCTCCTGGATTACCCATACCAACAACAACTTTTCTTTAACACCATAATCCCTTTCCTACTCTAACTTATTACTGTCCTAACTACTAACCTGTTTTCTTACCTGCTCTACCTTAAATATATTTGAATTACGCATCTCCCTCCCGCAAATACTTATTTTTCCTTTCTCAGATCTTCTTCCTTCTAATTCTACTAACACATCACTCATCACTTAACTCTATCATATTAATATCTAAACCTACTTGTATAACAATTTTCCAGTCAAGGCAGCCCATCTAAAAGCTGTGCAGAAATATCACACCTACAATATCTATATCAGATAACTCCACTACTCCTTCACAAATTAAAAATTCTCCCACTAAAAACAATTCACCTTATATTCAAATCAAAAAACTCTATTCCCGCCATTCTGTTCTGCATTAGTATGTTAAAGCAAAATCAACCACCTTTACTCTATTTTACAAAATCCTCTAATGATAAATGTAAAAGAAGTAGGTTGAAGTACAGCACTTTGAGGTATGCAAAAATGATGAGGGTTGGACAAAGAGAGTATACATGCAAAGGAGGCAGTAATGGGACTAGTTGAACTGAGGGTATTGAAACCACATAACTTTGAAGAGAGAGACTAAGCGTATAAAATTTTAAGACAAGAAGACAGGAGACAACAGCTAGATTACAGATATCTTCATCACCACAAAAAGTACCTGTAACCATGTCACTGAAGTTTTTTTCATTTGAGTGAATGTGCAATTAGAATAATGTGTTAACTTATCCTTGTTATAAAAATCAGAGATAGTGGACGTGAGATACAAATATTACAGTAGTTCATCCAAGTGAAATCTCCATAAAAATGGCAACAAGTTCATGAAAGCAGGAGGTAGTAATATCTCAGAATACTTAATTGAAATAGAAAGGTTGTTAGTTTTGGCAGATCCTACGAGTATGATGGTGTTAGATGTTTAACATATATGGGTGTCAGCTGCTAGTCATGATGCCTGTGTATTCTTTATCAGTCTGTCAAATTAACTTTTTATTTAGTGGGCAGCCCTCTCTCAAGTAGCATTTCACTTGAAATGGTGACAGTCCCGACCTGTGATTTTGGAAATCTGGCAACCCTGCTCCAAGACAATGTAAAAATGATATTTTAAATTCTCCCTTGGATAGAGATTTAGTGTTTGGCCCCTTTGCTGTAGAGGTGGTCAAAAATGTGATGAAAGGGACAAGCTGATCCAGGAATCTCTACGATTTTTCGGCTCCCTCTTTCCAAATTGTCCAAGGGACTTTCTTTCTCCTCATCCAGTTTCAGCAAAGAACAGAATAAACAGTTTCAACAGAATTCAGGTACAAGACATTTAAGAAAAAGTGGCAAGGAGGTTTGAAAAAGAAGTCTCAAACCTCACAAACCAAGGACACTCCAGCAAGTCTGAATGACTATTCAAGAGACCTTGTAACCCCCTCCCACCTTGGCCCTCTTTCTCTCTCTTCCAGAAAGTCTGAATCTCCATTTTACTTTTTGTCAACAGGTTGTTTCAGACAAATGAGTTCTGAAAATCATTTGTCAGAGTTACAGATGGCAGTCGGAGGAAATTTGTCTTTTCTAGGGGGTCATTCCTCATCCTGGCAAGACTCCTGTTTTGTTTCTACCTGCTCGTCATATGATGTACAAAGGATTAACAGAACCAGTTACTCCTTCCCACATGGGAAGGGATTTTATTCAGAGGTGCTCCTAGTCCCCAAAAAAGAAAATGCTTGGAGACTAGTTCTGGACCTTTCTTTCCAAAACCTTGTTGTGATACTGTCCAAATTCAAAATAATGTCATGTCACAACCTGTTGCCTCTTCTTCCTCTTTCAAGTTTGCTGGTAACTCTAGATTTAAAAGATGCTTATCATCAAATTACTATTCATCCAGACTTCAGGCATTTCTTAAGGATTTGTGTGCCTGGATCACATTATCAGTTCTCTGCCTTCCCCTTTGGACTATCCACTGTAACAAGAGTGTTCACAAGGTGTCTAGCTCCAGTTATAGCTCATTGCAAGCTATAGGATATCCATATTTTTCTATATTTAGATGACTTGCTTATCTTTGCAGTGTTTTTTTTTTCAAAATGAAAGGAATCTCTCAGTTGAGTGAGAGATCTCTCGCACAAGATAGGAATTCCAAAGGAACATACAAAAGTCTTTCTTCACTCCCTAACATAGGGTTGTGTTCCTGGGATGTCAACTAGACACCTCAGTTCAAACAGCTTTTCTTCCACAGGAAAAAAAATAGATCTTTATTTAGGTCTATTTCTAAGGTTTTCCACTCTGACTAACGTCATTGCAAGGGAATACCTCAGGATTTTGGGTCTTATGGCATATGGGAGTCTCATGATACCCCTGGCAAAACTCCACATGAAAAAGTTACAGTGGTATCTGGAATCTTTTTGGTCCCAGCATCAACACCCTTTATCTTTTCAGATAGCAGTACTGGGGGTTGTAAAAAGAAAATTTGATTGTTGGAGACACCAGATATACTTAAATCATGGTCTCCCCTACTTCCTCACTCCTCCAAAGCAGTCAGTCATCACAGATGCTTCAAACTTTGCCTGGGGAGCATTTTCAGGAGAGATAAAAGTGCGGGTGGTGTGGGACATGAAGGACAGGTGCAAGCATGTAAATATCAAGGAGGTGCTTGCCCTGATCAAGGCACTCGATTTTCTGAGCCATCTTTGGTCCCCTGGTCCTCTTCAATTGGTTACAAACAATACCACGGTGATGTAGTACATCAACAAGTAAGGGGGAACCAGATCATACACCCCTTTGCAAACTAGCCATGTTAGCTTGGGATGTAGTTTCACAGCACAGTCTCACTCTACGGGCATCCTACATTTCATCAGAGCAAAACTGTGTGACAGACAAAGTGAGCAGGACCAGGGCAGACCTTTCCAGTGGAAACTAGATCAATGGGTCTGATCTATCTGTGGGGAGTTCCTCAAGAAGACCTCTTTCCCTCCTCTATGAACAGTTAACCACCAAAATTCTGTTCTAGGACTCCATGCAAGAAGGTCTGGAAGATAAATGCCTTTTCTTTTCTTTGGACAGGAATGTTCCTGTATGTCTTTCCACCCTTTCCACTAATATCCAGGGTACTTCTGAAGATTCAAAAGGAATACCCCTGAGCTCACTGTGGTGACTCCCTTCTGGCCCAAACAACAGTGTTTCTCCCTTCATTTGGAAATGGCCAGGGGCAATTACAACAAGCTTCTTCATAGAATGGCTCTACTCACACAAGAACAGGGGCATTTAATGCACTCTGACGTCAGTCATCTTCAATTGACTGCCTGGATGATAGGGTCTTAATTCTTTTAGGCACCTGTTTTTTTTTTGGATGTGCTGCAGGTACTAATGGGAGGTAAGAAAGCCTGCTACTAGAAAATCATATATTAGTAAATGGAAAACGTTTCCTTGTTGCTGCCAACAACATAACCAGCATCCAATCAAGGCTATTTTTTCTGGTTATACAATATTTGTATGTTACTTCCCTATGGCTTTTCTTATTCCTCAAGGTTCATTTATTGGCCATTTCAGCATGTCTGCCTATGGATCCTCCTCTTTCAAGGTGGTCACATGTCAAAATATTCTCAAAACAGTTTTTGCATAAAAGGTCTCCAAGTATGCCGATGGTCCCTCCTTGGGATCTTACTTTTATATTAGAGAAACTAACACTTGCTCCATTTGAACTAGCTAATCTGGCTGACTTGATGCTCTTAACATGGAAAACAGTTTTATTGATTGCTCTGACCTCTGCAAGAAGGGTATCTGAGTTGCAAGCTCCTATGGTGAGACACCCCTTCCTCATTTTTCACAAGGACAGCGTTTCTTTGAGAACTAAACCTTTTTTATGCCTAAAGCGGTATCTGAGTTGAGTTTAAGTCAAACTATCCATCTCCCTGGTTTCTTTCCTGAACCTAAAAATGAGGGAGAAAGGATACCCTGTACCTTGGAAGTCCAGAAACAACTCAGATACTATCTTGACAAAACTAAATCTTTCAGATCATCAGATCAATTCTTCATTTCAAGTGAAGGTAAGAAGAAGAGACAAGTGGTGTCAAAGCAGACTATTTCCAAATGGTTATCTAAGGCTATTACATTTTGTTCTACTCACCATGACAAATATATTCCAGGCAGGGTCAGGGCCCACTCTACAAGGACCTTGGCTTCTTCTATGGGTTTTTGGAAGGGGTTAGATTCTACAAGTATTATAGAAGCTGCTACTTGATTCTCTGTAAATACTTTTACAAAGCACTATAAGCCAAATTCTTTTTCTAGGTCTAGATCATGATTTGCTAGGATCATTCTCCAGGGGCTCCTGGACCTTTCTCCTTCCACCTCCCAAATATAATTAGCTACAGTAATCTACCCATACAGCTGAGGGTACTCCAGCAGTGATGAATATGAAGAACATAGTACAGTTGTGTAAGCTGAAGTTACTGTAACAGTAGATCTTCGAATGAACACTGCTACAGTAGCCACTAGGGTTCCCACCTGTCCCACTTTGCGAGGGACAGTCCCTCTTTGGGCAGTTGTGTCCTGACAAAAAATTGTAAAAATGGCAAATGTCCTGAGATTTTTTTGGACAAAATTATTTCCTATATGTTATGTAATAGTTGCATAAAACAGTTATTCTGTATCTAAAATACCTAAATGTTATAAGAAACAGAATAAGCAACTAAAATGCTAAAAGAATAAACTTTTATTTAGGCAAAAAATTTAAGTTCTAACTTTTGTACTGACCGTGGGTATGTGTCGGCCTGTAAAATCTGATGTTTGTACCAAAAATGTCCCACTTTGGCCATTTGAAAAGGTGGCAACCCTAGTAGCCACTCCCTCCCTTCCTCCATCCCCCTTCTTTTTTGTTGCATTTTTTATGTCAGGGTGTGGACATTTAGTTTTTGTTATCTCTAGCCTGGACCTTTCAGGGCTCAGCCTCCCTCTCTCTGTTGGCAAAAAGCTCTGAAGCGATTTGTTCCCAAACTTTTCTTTTAGTCAGGTCAGCTTGAGCTACTTGACAGTTTATATGAATGGAATGTGCCATGAAGCTACAAAAGCTGGAAGCTGGCCAGCTGTTATAGCCTTGGTAGGATATAACCCATATAGTTAAGGCTACTACTATCATCTGCTGTTATAGTAAGTTCAACTTGCATAACTATACTTTCCTAACCACAAACAACAAGGATAGACATTAGAGAAAAAAATTCTAATAAACAGGTTTTCAAAAAGTTTAAGTGGATTTTATTAAACAATCTATACTGTGCTAATGAATTTCTTTAAGTGACTAAAATGGTAGAACATAAGAAGGGGGCATGATATTTTCTGTTTGTTTAGGAAGGCTTCTGAAACAGTTAATTTTGGGGTGAGTTAGAAAGAATTAGATGCATCTATGCAGTGATTGTAGGAAACAGGTGTTCAGGTGCAACTAAAGCAAAGATAGTAAGGCACAGGTAACATTCACAAGCAAGGCTCTGTTGCTGACTGTTGACAGGACAACCCTGTTCACCAATGACATTGCTGAGAATAATGGGGGGGGGGGGGCTCTATTTATAGATTGTGCTGTGATTTTCTTTAGAGTTAAAGACAATTCCTGCTGAATTTAGAGCCAGGAAGAGAAATAAAAGACTTTTATATGTTTTGAAAGCTGTCTTTCATGTAGAGAAGATGAAGAAAATGGAGTCAGTCAGATATATTATTTACATGAATGGGATGTCAGTCTAAAGAGAGACATTTATGACAAGATTGTCATGACAGTGAGTTATGTTATGTGAAGAAAGCAACACAAACTAACGTTAGTTGCAGTTCAGTAGTCAGGTCAGTAGTGACTACATAACAAACGACTGTAGTAAGGAAGAGAGAGGTTTTGAGAAGGACCACCAAATGATTTCAGGAATGTAGAAGGAGCTGTAAATAAAAATAGTGAGAGGCCGACATTTACATGCCATGGAGGCTCCAGTGTTACAGATTTCATGGTTCTAAAAAGACGACAAAAATGGAAATCTTGTTTCAAATAAACAGCAACACAACAAGGGGCCCATGCCATGATGCTAAGAGGTTTGTAGTTTAAAGGAAATAGGAGTTACTGCTACACTGTGAACATACATAATGCCAATCATAATCTGCTCAGAATAGTGATAGAGCAAAACTTGCATCAGATTTCACATGTACATAGATGAGGTATATGAGAACAGCAATAAAGTTTATTTATATACCACTTTGCCATGACATTAGCAATGTAGAATACAGCAATAAATTGTTGTCAAATAGAATTAAAAAGTAAAAACTACAGTGTCAGGGGAAGTAAACATGCCCAGAGCTCAGATCTCAATAGGTACAGACAAAAGCATAAATAATAATAATAATGAACATACTGAATGGTATAAATTAAGTGCTTATCTGGCAACTTTCTCTAAGTTGAATTGAATTTGAATGAGTGAACTTAAGAAATACAACTGGCTATGAGATGCACATGATTCCGGCAGTATTTATTCCAATTTACTTATTTGAAATTTGGTAACTGGGTAAGTGAACTGGTCAATTTATTTTATTTATTTTTATTTATTTAGTTTGTTTACCAGGGTAGAACACTAATAACAAGAGACCATTTGCAGGCACAGGTGAAGTGAAGAAATTCACAAAAAAAAAAAAAAAAAATGAAATACAATAAATTCACAAACGTGGAGTAATCACAGAAGATAGAGATTCCCATTGACTATGAAACTAAGTAAATATTATTAACAGACTAGACAAAACAAATGTGAATTTTAGTTGTAAATATGAGAGGGAATTGATGCTTTTCAGTCACAACCTAGGCTCTAGAGAAACAAAATACATAATACAATAAAAAATCTATAAAACACTGAGAATACATCATACATCCTAAGTTAATAAAAATACACATCAAAAGTGGTAGCAAGAAATAGCAATAGTCTCAGTTTTTCAAGAAATATTAAAATATGCACAATATTTACAATTGTTACATGTTGGAGTTCTTTTAGCAGAGTGATACCTATATTAGTACTTGTAAACATTTCAGTTACTGTAAGTCTTGAAGGCCAGCATCAGGCTGGTATGAGGGACCATTTGGCATAATGGTTAAGGTCTTTGCCTCCCATGCACAAGGTACAAGGTTTGATCGTGACTTCTGGCCAATGACTGTTTGGAGTTTGCATATTCTCCCCTTATCTCTGTGGGTTCATCCCACCTCTAATAAACATGCAGAGTGTCTCCATCTCAAAACTCACCATGTGAGCAGCAGCACAGACTCTACATGGTGCCCTATAAGGGGAAGAGTTGTATAGACCAACCCCTTTGGGCATTTACTGCAGTGCACAGTATCCTCAAGATAGGAGAACATGGATCACAGAGTGTATGCCATGGCAGGGTTAGCCACTCGTATCTATGGTCCACATGCCAACTTGAGTTGGGCAGCAGGAATAAAGAAGGAGAGGTCATTCTAGACTTCTATCTGGCAAATAGCTTGATAGTAGCAAACACATGGTTCAGAAAAAGAGACAGTCAGAAGATCACATACAAGAGCTGCCAATATGCAATCACTAGGTCAACAGAGATCAGGCTGAAGATCTGGAAGTTGATTGGAGAGAAAGTACAACAGTTCAATGAGTTACTCAGGGCTCTAGCACCCCAAGAAAAGGAGTTGAAGAAGAATGGCATCTCCTCAAAACAGCATGGGTGAGGAATACAAAGATATGGGGCTGAGCCAGGTATGGAAATTAAGTACATAAAGAAAACTGGTGGTAGGATGCAGAAGTCCTGGAAGTCATCAGAAGAAGTGCAAGAAAAAGTGGGAGATAGAAAAAAATGGACCAGGCTAGTACTGGTTGGCTAACAAAAGCTAAGAAAGGAGTTGCAACAGCAAAGATGAGGGCATCAGAGGCACTCTACCAGCTTCTGGAAAGTGACTCAGTGGGTGGCACAAAGACAGAAAGATAAAGAAGATAGTCAGACACCCTTCATAAGGGATGTCAGTAACAACCTGCTCACCAGTCCACAGGACATTGAAGGCAGATGAAAGAAATACTTCTTGCAGCTTCTCAATGAAGAAAATACACAGAATTTGTGCTGCCCAAGACACATCCTATGGTGAGAGAAGAAGAGGAGCCCACCCTAGAAGAAGTAAGAATAGCACTAAGGAAAATGAAGTCAGGGAAAGCAGCAGGCTCAGATGAGGTCACAGCAGATATGATAAAAGGGATAAATGGCTCTTAATAGCAGTGTGGAGAGAAAGGTGCATCCCAGATGACTGAAGAATAAGCATACTCATATCAGTGTACAAGAACAAAGGGGACATCCACAAATGTGTGCAGTACAGAGTTATCAGACTCCTGTCACATTGCATGAAAGTTCTGGAGAGGGTGGTTGATAAACAGATATGCAAAGTAGTAGAAAGTAAGATGAGACATGAGCAGTTTGAATTCAGATCATGATACAGCACAACTGACCCAATGTTGGAGAAAGCATATGACAAGGTCCTAAGAAAGCTGATTTGGGCATCACTGCATTGCTCAAAGTACCAGAAACAATGGTAGAATCATTGCAGGCTGTGTACAGGGACCCAATGACTTCAAGTATGAATAGTGTTTGGCCTCACAGAGGGGTTCCCAGTGGGAGTGGGTGTACATCAGGGTTCAGTGTACATCAGGGTTCAGCTGTGAGCCCACTGCTGTTCATACTGGTGATGAACTACATTAGCAATCAGGTCGGACAGGACAGATCAATAAAGTTGCTGTATGCAGACAATGTGGCATTACAGGTAGACTCTGAGCAATAACTTCAGCAAAGGATTGGCGAATAGAATGCAAAATTGAAGGCATGTGGGATGACACTAAGTGCAGATAAACTAGTGGTAATGGCAGCAAAGTCAAAAGTAGCTGAGGATTGAAATAGAAGGGAAGACAGTGGAACAGGTTAATGGCTTCAGTTATCTGGGGGTAGTTAAGGAGAAGGCAAGTCTGAATGAAGAGGTCAAAGCTGGAATCAGTGAGGCTGCAGCCAACTCACACAGAGTGTCAGGGGTAGTGTGTGACAGAAGAATACCAAAGAAATTGAAAAGTAAGGTGTACAGAACAGTGGTGCAACCAGCACTACTGTATGGTACAGAAACCTGGGCAGTAAATGCAGAGCAGATGAAGAAGCTACAGGTGATGGAAATAAAGTGCCTGAGATGGGTGGTGGGATGCAAACTGTGGGACAAACAAAGAAATGAGGACATACGAGCAGAAGCAAAAGTAGCTCAAATTGCAGAAAAGATCAAAGAGAACAGATTACTGTGGTTTGGGCACATGTGCAGGAAAGCAGAAGACAATCTGGTGAATATTTGGAACAGACAGGAAGATGAAAAGAGAAAACGAGGGGGTCTAGCAAAAAGGTGGATGGAATGTGTGAGAGAAGGTCTACAACAGTCAGGCATGAGTGTTGAAAAAGGCAGGAGTGTGGCACTGAATCAAAAGAGAAGATGACAGTTAACATGGCACCCCAACCCCATGTAGAAAATGGGGAAAAAGGGGGTTAATGATGATGGCAAATGTAAGCATTATCTTCTAGTAGATGTTCCTTCAGTTTAGCCTTGAAGTTATCCAGCTCTACATTTTTTGTCTAAGAGACTGCCAAAAGTGAAAACATTTGTTAAAAAAAATGCAGACAGCTGCTTCTGATGTATATAGTCTCATCAGACCTGATGACACCACCTGATTTAGTCTAGCACTGAAATAGGTCCAAGTATTATAGCTATGATATTTCATGGCTACATATGTGCATATGAAACATATGTTGCTACTGGCATTGTCAGCTCCAGGACAGAGTCTGCAAAAGTAACATTAAGGACAGACTGAGGAAAAAGGTCAAGATATGTCACTGTATGAACTGTGGAGTGTACAACAGGATGCCAGCAACAACACTGCCTCATCTCACACACACACACACACACACACACACACACACACACACACACACACACACACACACACACACACACACACACACACTATTTTATTCTTCTGTTTATTCATTTTGTAGTTAGGTAAATGCCACTTTCAGTCAATGTTTGAATATAAAAGAAAAACAGGCATGTACTGTAAATTGTATTCCAGAAAGCAATAAACAACATATTGCAAAACAGGCAAATACTGTAAATTGTATTCCAGAAAGTAATAAACAGCATACTGCATGTATCCTTACCTTATTGGCCAGTTCTTCAAAAACTTGCTCTAGTAACTGTCACCTTGGTTGAAAAAATGTCTAACATCGCATTCCTTTGAAAAACATTTTCCACACAGATAAAGCCCCCTTCAAAAATCCCTATATAGGGACCTGTGTACCTTTATTCCCTTCCCAAATATAACCGAGTGTCAAGTTGTGGAAAGGAAATGTTCCAACTTAGATCACGACTGGTTTTGTCAAGATGTTTCACACAGCACTGTGTAACCAAACATGTGTGGCAATATTCTTATTCTCTAAATGGCCTACTCCTGTATGCATATCACAAGTCTAGGGTGTGCAGTAACTTAGAAGATGATACAGTTTATACAGTAAATATTGTGTATGTAACAGCTCATGTGGGACTTAGAGCTTTGCAAAGTGACACAACAGGAGCAGAGAAACCTGATTTAAGACTTTTTTGACCCTTAACAAAGAGTAAGGGTTCAGAAAAGTCGCTAGATAAAAGAACTTGATAATTTATTTGTAAAAATAGTAAACACGTGAGCGCTTTCATTTAACGTGAAAAAGTGGTTGATCAGTTTAACCAAGAACAAGATGCAATTATTCTAATTTTGGACAATAGTAACAATAATTTCTCATGTACAGTGATATTGAATAGACATAAATATTTTGCTGTATATAATTACTCAGAATCTTGCATAGATGAGTCAATAACAGATTTACTTTCAAAAGGAATGACATTTGTACCTGCTAGAAGGTTTAATGTTGTCGACACTATCATTGATTTATGAATTTATTGTTATTGTATGAGAACCATCATCATGATAACAACTGTAATATTTTCAGGATTAGTTCCACCTACAACCTCCCCTTACATCCCAAGCTTGCCATGTATGAGAAGCTCTGTGAATTAGATTTACACAACCTACATAAACATAAAAACTCTATTAGTCGAGACTTTATGAACGTTAATTCAGAGGACCAGAACAGTTTGACATCATTACAAAGGCATGATGTTAGGATCATGAAACCAGACAAGGGGGGAGGGGTTGTGATCATGGACACAGCTAAGTACACTCATAAATTGCAAACCATGCTTAATGCTGAAAACTATAGGGAAGTCTCCTCAACAAACTTAATGGAGCCTATAGGAAAATTTATGGGCAACTGAATGATATGTTCTTGGAGAAGAGAATAGACATTTCATTATACAACTATTTAAATGTAATTACCCCAATAATTTCAGTATTTGTTGGCATTCCTAAGATCCACAAAGGTCCTTTAGATCCCCCTATGGGGTCTTTAGTGGATGGTAGAGGATTCGATAACAGCTGAATATGCCCACTACTTAGACTATGAGTTGAAAAAATTGCTAAAAAATGAAATTCAGACATGCAAAGACTCCTGGAAATTCTTGGAACACATAAACAATATAGTATTTGACAAGAAAGACCTATTAGTCACTATTGATGTGAAATATTTATATACCGTCATTCCACAGACTACTGATTTGGATTGGGTCAATGAAATGTTATTAGAGCATTAGGTCCACCAAGATAAAGTTAATCTCATCTTGGAATTACTGGAAATAGTTTTAACCAACAATTTCTTTATATTCAACAACAAATATTATTTGCAAACAACTGGTGTAGCCATGGGTTCAGCTTGTGGGGTGGCATTCGCTAACACAGTCATGGCATACTGGTAAAGACAGTTTGTATTTCAGTCAAGTTACTATTCTCACATCAAAATGTATCACAGATTTCAAGATGACATCAGTTTAATATGGGGAGGCCCCCCGGAATTACTTGAACAATTTTTACAACACATAACTACTACCTCTTTTTTACATTTCACTTGGGTTGTTAACATTAACCATATGGACTCCTTAGATGTTCATCTCTTCAAGGATGAAACCAATGGGATGTATGCCACAGCTATTTACAGAAAAAAGACTTATTCCAACTATTTCCTTCATTATAGTAGCTCACACCCCGACCACCAAAAGAGATCAGTTGTTAAAGGTCAGTTGGTAAGAGCTGTTCGGATGGTGTCAAGGGATGAAGATTTTGAGTTGGAATGTATTAATTTGAAACAAATCTTTCTGAAAAGAACATACCCTTTAGAGTTAATCACCAGAATAGTAAAAGAGGTCACAGAAAACAGGGAATCAGGTCACTTTAGACTGATAGTTAATAGCAATATTTTAGAAAGTGACCATTTGATTTGTGGATCCAGTTTGTTTCATGTGACACATAATTCTTGGACAGAAAATTGTTCTCATATAGGGGACATTGATTCTTTTAGTTTGGAAGCTATTGTACCTAACCATACACAGAATACCTTTTCAGATCAGAATAAAATTAGAAGGAACAGTAATGTATTTCTGAAATCTTTAACCATCACCTATAGTGCAGATTCTGACCATTTAAAAAAGATTGTTCAGAAGAACTGGGACATCCTTATGGAGGATGTAGACATTAGGACCTGGTTAGGTGACAGGCCAACAATAACATACAGGAAGGGTAGAAATGTAAAAGATCTCCTCAAGAGTGGGCAGCAACTGCATGGGTACAACCGTTCTGGCACATTGAAATGTGGAACACGCAATTGATGTCATAAAATTAAAGTGGGTGATTCATTCATTATTAATAATCTGGAATACAGTATCAAAGGTAGATACAACTGCTCTTCTAAAGCAATAGTATATGCGGCTATATGTGACCTATGTCCAGTATTTTACATAGGTAAAACAGAGAGGAAATTTAGCCACAGAATCTATGAACATGTATATGCCATCAAAAATAACAACTTGAATAATGCCTTGGTGAGACACATTCATGCCAACACTGACCACAATTTTAGATTTATGGCCACTGACCATGTAGACATAGATGAAAAGAGATCATGGGGTGCCCATTTAGAAGTAAAAGAACTAAAATGGCAGGTTTTATTGAGAGCAGACAAGTGGCCAGGCATCAATGAAATAACTTCCATCACACCTGTTTTAAAACTCAAAGCCCTAGAAAGAAACAAAATAGTTGAAGGGGCAGTATGATATTTAGCATGAATAAATAGTGTAAAATCATTCCTATTGTAGGGACATACATACACACACACACACATATATATATATATATATATATATATATATATATATATATATATATATATATATATATAGATAGATAGATATAGATATATATATATATATATATATATATATATATATATATATAGATATATATATATACACATACACACACACACACACACACACACACACACACACACACACACATTTTTTGTAACATTTATAACAAGAAGTGTATTCTGTCTATCCTAGATGCATTAAGAACAGCATGTATGCATTTATTTATTCATTTATTCTTTCATTTACACATTATTTAAGGTTTATGATTTATGTACAACAGTTTGGCACAATTACAAATGTTTAGAATTTTTATAAATATATATATATATATATATATATATATATATATATATGTATATATATATATATATATATATATATATATATATATATATATCTATCTATCTATACTAGAGAACTTCAATTTATTATGGGGCATGAGGGGTTAATTTTCTTGGGATGATGTCAGTAGTTTCATCCAATCAGAAAGTAGAGTGCACTATTTAAAATTTCAGATTGATTTTATTCATTTGTCTGATGAAGTTTGCATTTATTAAATGAAAGCACTCAAGTGTTTATTTTATTATTTTTACAAATAAATTATCAAGTTCTTTTATCTTGCAACTTTTTTGTGTCTTGCTTTTTGGGTTTGGTGATGTATTGTCACTGTTTACTTGTTTTTCTTCAGTTGGACTTTGATCTTCAGAAGAGTAAAGGTTATCAGCTGGCTATCCCATATAGGAATGAGTTCAACTGTTTGGGACTGAGATGTGTGAGATCTTTATCAGTCGTCAACCACTTAGGTAATGGAATGACATGGCAGCAGATGAGTAGATATTACCTGAAGACTGAGTAGAGCTAAAAAAGTCAGAAAAGAAAGAAGAGAAGAATGAGAGGTTTATTAATGTTGGACCCTGGGGATCACAGAGGGTGGAGGTCTAGTAGTAGTATGTTGGCCTTAATTAGGGTGATACACTGGCATTTTGTATGGTCTGAGAGGTGAACAAAATGATAACCTTTTTTAGTCAGGGCTTGCATAGGGTTGGTATTAGTTGTGGCAATAATACCAAGATCCTGTTCACTCTGAAGAACAGGAACTCCTTTAGCAACAGAGGATCTAGTGAAGGGAATAACTGCAGTATGGCCTAGGCAGACAAATCTCAGATGAGGAACATTTTAGTACAGTGAGCATCAGGCTGAAGAAACGGTCTGCTTAATTTGGAATCTTAGCTATATAAAGCATTTTGCTTGTTTCAGTCTTTAGATTACTGGAAGCTGGGTGGTCAATGACATCTTAACTGCAGCTCCAGATTGTGTTGCTTTTGTTTTGGCTGAATTTATCTTAGGAGTCTTATTTTTAAAACAAAAATGGATAGTTTCAAGATGCAGATTAAGTTCCTTAGCAGCAGAAACACAAGGTCACCAGTGTAACACTGCAACCAAAGCAGAAGATCACTGTTTAAGTCTTTTGGGTTTCTAATACCATGATGGAAATGGACCCCATTTCTAAGTCAAAGTATGATTAACACCCATGAAATTAGTACTGTTTCAGTCTTCGATGTTAGCCAAAAGTGCTCTTCATAGCACCCGCAATGTGCCCAGAATTGACTCCTTCTGCAATTCATATGGAGTTATATATATTGGTAGCATACCTAAATAAGACTGTATTCTACTACTATTGGAACTGTCTGGGTATCCTTCTTCCACATTGTCCTTGTTTCTGTCAATAAATCCTGGTATTTTATGACTTTTGTCTCTCTTCATAAGACACTGTAATTACTGAGTATAGCAATTTCATTGACCAATGCTACTTTTGTCTTCTTTTCATGGACTCCTATATCTGATTTTCTTGCATCTATTTTTTTTTTTTTTTTTGAATTGTTGGTAATGGGTGATCCCTTGTAATATACACTTAATCATTCTCTATAATGCTTTGTGGCTTGTGTTTCCAATGTTTCTCAGCTATTTCAATATTGTAATGTTTACACAATCCCCAATGCAGCAGTCTTACCACATTATTATGCTTTTCAGTGTACAGACCTTCTGCCATTAGTGTATCACAACCAGCAACAAGATGTGCGACTGCTTCCAGTTTTATTTTACAGGCCTGCATTTGTCTGTTTCTCCCATGTGTTAATTGATTTTGTAAAGCAACATGTAACACAGCCACTAAAGCAGAAGGCTACCTGTGTAACACAGCAACCAAAGCACAAGTTCAGCTATATAACACGGCAACCAAAGCACAAGGCCATCTGTGTAATGTGACAATCAAAGCACAGGGTTACCTGTGTAATACTGCAACCAAAGCACAAGGCTACCTGTGTAACACTGCAACCAAAGGACAAAGTCGCACTTACAACACTGCAACCAAACCACAAGGTGATCTGTGTAATACTACAGCCAAAGCACAAGGCCACCTGTGTAACATGGCAACCAAAGACAAGGCCATCTGAGTATATGGTTGCGCTTAGGCTGGATGGTCAGAGGTTAGGGATTAGCATACATATTAGTATGAATACATCCAAGGACCGATCCTTGGGTAACAACCATAACATATGTTATTTCATTCCTTAAATAACTCCATACCTCTCATCCTCATAGTGCAAGAAATAAGGACAAAGCCAGAAATAATGGGGGACGAAGGCCCAAAAATAGGGACACTTTTTAAATATTGCTCTTACAAATGTAGAAAGTTGACAGAATAACAGGTTTTGCATTAGCATTAATTTTCTGAAGGATATGAAGTCTGAAATTTAAATGTCTGTCAATATTTTCTGACTTTAATCCTCACCAATTTGCCAAAGATTGACCAGTAATAAGAAACAAACCAAAAATATGTGGTAAAAATCTGGACATTCTGCAAAAATCTGGGCAGTTGAGAGGTATGATTATAGTTCCTTCAAGTGCTGTACACTAAGACTACAACGTGTACACATATGAACCACTCTGTACTCAACTAGCATCCAATACACTATAAATCTGAACTGCCACTTCAGTTCAATAGTAAACTCCATTTTAGTGCAGTCTAGATAATGGCATTTAATATTAGTTTGGAAAAGTAATATGGAAGGGGAAGGGAGAATGACAAAATCAGAAGACAAGTGCTTCGGCAATAGATGGAAGGTAAAAAGAAATGTAGAATAATACAGCAGAAGAGCAAACAACGGTGACTCCGACCATGGCTGGATAGAGATACTCTGCAATGCAGAAAATGGAGGAGCTACAAGCTAAGATACAGTTAAAGAGGATGGGCATTACTGGCATCACAAATGTGAAGGTCAGTGTCAGTAGGGGTCCAGGTTTTTCAGTAATGATGCAAGCAACAAAAAGATGGGTATCAGTTGTGAGTCTAATGAAGCATTAGGAAAGACTGAACAAGTGGGCATAAATGTGGCAGCTGAGGTTCAGTGCAAACACTTAGGCAGCAGCAATGACAGCTCTGGTGTGAATTATGAGAAGGGGAGAGTGGACTTGATGACAACAGAACTGGAAATGGATATGAGGATGTTTATTGCTCTTGGACTGGACAACCAGCAGTGAAATGATGGGGTAGTGACAGATGCAAAGAGAATGTTGGGTTGCGTCCTCAGGGAGATAAATTCCAAAAATCAAAGAATAATGCTTCCACTTTAAAGAACTTTGAACAGGCCACACCTTGAGTACTGTGTGCAGTTCTGAAGGCCATGTAAGGAGAAAGAGGTCAGACTGATGAACAGAATCTGAAGAAAAGCTGACAGAAAAGTCTGTGGGACTGAGGGGAAGGAATATAACCAGAGAATAGAGGAACTGCAGCTCTTCTCACTTGAGGTCATAAGAGACAAGAGGGGGCACAATACTGGAGCATGAGATTGTATCAGGGAAATGAGAAAGGATCATTCCGAACTGGAAGGACACAAGGGCAGGGAGGGCACACAGAAAGCAGATTGTAGGGACTAATTACTCCCTGGGTCTCCAAAACTACCTTCTCACATCAATGTTTGTGGACTCATGGAATGGACAACCAGAATAGGAGGTGGGGAGGTTCCACAGAAGCATTCAGGAGGGCATGGGTTTTCCTGACTAAGATAAGGTGAAAGGTATAAATGAATTTAAGAGGAGAGAGGAAATAGAGGGCTGAATGTACTTAAAAGGGCAGGATAATAATACCCATTTGTTACCCAGACAAACACACAGTCCCTTTTCAGGGGTAACTCAGGTGTAATGTATGTTTATGTGATTTGCTTAAGATTACACAGTAGGCAAATGAGGGCTGAGGGAATCAAACCCTGTACCTCAAGAACTACAGCTTACAGCCTTGGTCCTTGGCACCAACTGGCACCAATAGGCCTACTGTCTCATTCTGACATTAAGCAAATGTAATATAATCTAATGACATTAAATAAACAAATCTGAGCTGTAAACCAATAAGTAATTAATTTGAGTAATGAAATAAACTGACCATATGAAAGATGATGCTGAAGTACCAAACCTCAGTTCTCACTTCCTTCCTCTCCATCTCATGAGTGCCTATTGCCTACTCACCTCCTAGACCATGTATAGCTTCTGTCTATAGCTGCCTTGTAGTTACCAAACCTCAACTAATTGAGAGAATTCACTGATTAACTGCTGTGCACCCTTCTCTCAAAGATCTACCATTAAGGTGGGTATCTCACTTAATGGTATCATCCAGCTTTAATAACGAGCATTGCAGTTGTTGATCATAACAAATGGGTAATATCCCATGTTGTGCTCTTACAAATCTTGGAAAACAGAAGAATGCCAAGTTACCTATTCAAGGCAGTTGTATCCAATGTGTTGTGTCTAATTCATGGATGCTGTTTCTTATTAGTAGTTTTTGAGAAGATACATTCCTAAAGAATAAGCATTCAGCATGGTTTATGTTCAGGTAGAAAGTGGCTTCACCATCCCATAATGGCCTGGTGTACTTGTTGTAGCAAAAGAGCAAACCTAGTTCCCTAACCATATTCTTCTGTTAAAAAAGAAACATACATTTATTTTGATTACTTGAAATACACAGTGCTTTGAAGGTAATATATAAGCTGCCTGTCAGCTTTTAAGGTACCTAATATCATCCTGTCCCTTACTGGTAACCATTTGAAATGTCGGGACTGGCTACAACGAGTCCCAAAACACAGATGTTTAAGGGCTGAAAAATAGCCATACGTATTTCTTTTTAATGGAAAGTATTCACAGAATTATACTGCCTGGCTTAAAATCCTTTCTGTAACCACCCATGGTGTAAAGAAGGGCTTTGTTTTCAAAACGACCCTATCTTCCTGAAAAAAAACATAAGGATGATAGTCCACTAAGGTGCATAATTGTAAAATTCTACTAGCAGATGTTACGGCCTTTGAAAATTATATTTTCCAATGCACAGATTTAAAGCCGGGCAGATACAGTGCCTTAGAATTCTGTAATGTTAGTTTATCTTTGTCAAAATTCAAATCCATGGCAGGCATAATATTCCACTGATGTCTTGAAATAAATTATAATAATTCCAAGAGTATTTTTTTTAAAGAAGCTAATGAGATAAATGTGTGTGCCATACTATAATGGTGTCACACACATATTGCTAGAAGAGTAAGCCAGTCCTGAAGCAGAAAGAGACTACAAGTAGTCCAGAACAGTAGACAATGTGGAAGAAGAGGTCTTCACCTTACTTTTAATTGTAAATCTGCACCATTACCAAGATGAAATTTTCTATGTGACCCCCTTGACTCTTTTAATAACAGTAAGACCTCCTTTGACATGGCTTCAGCTCCGTGACTGCCTGTGGATGACCTAATCTAACCTAACATTGGGACAGCCTGCCTTCTTTGTAGACCTGAGGATTGCTTTTGATCTTATGAACCATACCTTTCTCATTTTCCATTTAAAAAGGAGGATTTGTGGAAAGGCCGCAAGAGTGCTCAAACATTGCCTGTCTGAGAGAACAAGCTTGGTTAGGTGGGGGAAATGCAGTCCAAATCCAGCAATACTACTTCAGGAGAGTCCTGCAGGGTTCAAGACAGTGGCAGGAGTGTGCAGTTAGATCTTGTCTGATTGAAGACTGCTGGAACAGGGCTCAGTTTTGAGCTTTTTTCTGGTTAATTGGGTAACTTGTTTAAATCAGTTTGTTTGTTTTCTATTGTTTTATATAGATAAAAAAACAATTGCACTTTATTCATCTGCTTTTACTGTATTTGTGTTTCTTCCTACTTTATTACTAGGGGCATTGACTACAACTCTGACCTGAGATATATAACAATAAGTATCCTTTTATGTGCACTTAAATGTGTTTTTTTGATTATATTTGCTTTATTTTCTGAAAAGAAAAACAATATATATATACTTGTTTCCCACCTTTCTAAGCTAGTATAGTCCAGTTTTCAGGTTAGTGCTGAATTCAGGGCTGTGTTACAAGTCTCTGTGTTTGCCCATAATACCTTACTTGGATAGAAGGATGATTCTCTGTTCACCTGTGAGAAAGAGGAGCTTTGAGCAGCCTAACTGTCCCTGGAGGAGTGGTATCAGCCCAGAAATTAGTAGTTTATTGGCCATTTTGGGCTAATTTCTATTTCTTTCATTTCCCTGCTATAAAAAAATGCATTTGCCCGGTTTTGCACACCGGGCAGCATCAGTTAGCTTGGGTATAACTGTTCCTGGCTTCACAAAGTCTCCTATTCAATTTTTCCCTTGGAACTAGACAAATTTTTAACTTAAGCACTCAAACCATTAATTTCTCGGCACTTGCTCAAAATTCATAGCACTTATAAACCCTAGCACTAGACCCCCCTATACTGTACAGAAGGACAATGCTCTCTATTCGCCCTTACCAGCCAATAAGTAAAACAGTTCACTGTACCTATGTCCAAAGGGTAGTTGTAGGTGTACTCTCCAGTCCAACTGGTGAATCTGGGCATTTTGAGGCAATGTTACAACTGCCTCATGTACACAGGCAAACCTCTCCTCCTACCACCAAACACTAATACATGTGAGAGATGCAATTATACAGCCAAACTGGAGGCTAAGCTCTCTCAACCCAAGACTGGATCAGACAGTCAAGAGGAGAAGGGAAATACTTGCATCACACCACCAGTCTCACATAGACCCATTAAACCAGCACCGGCAAAAAACACACGTAAATACACGAAAACATACTCGGAGGCTCTAAATAAAAATCTGCGAAAGCAACAAAGACCTCCAAAGCAGACATCCAAGCAACCTCCACCCCCCAACACAAACCATGAAGCACATACTTCACAAAACCAGTGTGCCACGCAATCACAGTCCTTAAGGCAAAATAACATACCTAACACACTAGTAATAGGTGACTCTATAGTCAGGCTCACTGACGTCCTACTCACTAGACTGAACAAGGAAAAGGTTACTGTTAGCTGCCTGTCAGGTGCCAGGATCTGCCACATAACACAAGCACTCAGGTCACTCCAGAACAAGTACAAATATGACTCTGTCATTGTCCATGTTGGTGTGAATGACCTGAGACATACCTCCCTGGACTACATGAAAAGAGACATGGAAGAGCTCTCTGATCACGTAGCCCAGGCCGGTATGACCCTGACCCTGAGTAGCATCCTGACCTCACCAAGAATGACACCACGGTATAAAGAAAATATTATCAATTTCAACAATTGGCTAAGTTTCTGGTGTTATTCAAAGGGGATCCAGTGTCTGTCCGCCTGGGATGACATGCTCGACAAGCCATGCTACCTCGCTAGAGACGGATTGCACCTGTCACCCTTAGGCATTTGAATACTGGCCAAGGCTCTTGCCACCCCCATAGTGCCTTTTTTAGGCAAGGCTCAAAAGACAAACCCACTGCTGTAAATAGCACAAGTAACAAAAAACTGAGGGTAATGCTGCTCAATGCCAGAAGTCTAAAACTCAAAATGCACACACTCGAGGCACTCCTAAGTATGGAGAAAATCAATATATGTGCAGCAACATAAACCTGGTTTAAGACTCCAGAGAGCACCCTAGCAGTACCAGGCTACAACTCATACCATACATTTTGGCCACAGAACCTGGACCGAAATACAAAAGGCGGGGGTGTATCCATATTCATCAAGGTTACCCATACCTCCAGGTTAGTGGCACAGCATGATGCTTCAGAGATCATCCATGTGCAACTAACAACGGGCAAAACTGAAATTCAAATTGTAGCTTGCTACAGATCACCCACCATGTCCCAGGACCCCCATTCCGCATTTCTGGAAACACTGGTAAACTTAAAGGTCCTACCAAACACCCTAATATTGGGTGATTTCAATTACCCAAACATTAACTGGGAGAACTATTCAAGTACTAACTTCCTTGCCCAACATTTCCTAGAATTTATAAACTCAAATGCCCTGGATCAGCTGGTCAACACTCCCACCAGAGATGACAACATATTGGACCTGGTCATCACCAACATGGGTGACCGGTGTTCCACACCGGAGGTCAACCCCTTGCTGGTTAGATCTGACCATAAACAAATCACTCTGGATATCCACATTCCGCTGTCACCCCCGGTCAAGGAAACCACTGTGAAAAACTTTTCAAAAGCAAACTTCAGGTTACTTAAGACCAAGGTGGAAAGTTTCAAAGCCCCCATGCTAAAAGATAATGCTGTCCAAGCTGCAAAATCCTTTACTAATGCATTCTATCGGCACCTACAAGAATGCATGGATCATGCTATCCCAAGAAAAACCAAGACTTACTCCACCAAGAAAAGGAAGCCAGTCTGGTGGACCCCTGCCATAAACAAGCTATACAATAGAAGGAGGAAACTAGTACAGATAAGAGTAAAATCCCAAGAAGGGAAGACATCCCTGATCAGTATCAGCAAGAAACTATGATTCCCTCATAAAATCATCCAAGGCTAGCTTCGAAAGGAAAATTGCCAAGGACTCCAAAGATAACCATAAGGCATTCTTTAGCTATGTCAAGAATTTAAGTGGCAATGCTCAGATCTGCTCGGAGATAGTGCAGAATGGCACGAAATACACTGAACCGACCGATATCACCAACATCCTGGCAGACAGGTTCAGTGTAAACTTCACCCCCTCTCACCCCAAAAAGGGCCCATAATGATACCAGAAGAATGTAGAGCCCCTGAAATCACAGACACTCAGGTTAAAACAGCCCTCTCCAAAGCCAAAAACACAGCATCAGTGGGACCGGAGGGTGTCCCAGGCCACATCCTACATGAGCTCAAAGATGAACTAACCCCTCACCTAAACACACTGTTCAAACTCAGCCTCTCCACAGGCTACGTACCCATAGAGTGGCACACAGCAATAGTTATTCCCCTCCACAAAGGTGGAGCCACCACAGACCCCAGGAACTCTCACCCTATAGGCCTGACTAGCTTGTTCTGCAAGGCTATGGAGCACATCATCATGGAACTCATTAACAGAGACATTGGGAACCTCCAAACACTGGACCCTACCCAGTTTGGCTTTGTTAAGGGCAGAGCATGCCTCCTAAACCTGGTGGACTTCTTTGAGACAGTTACCAAGGCTATAGACGAGGGAAAGGTGGTCCACACAGTCAACCTAGACCTCGCAAAGGCCTTCAGCACCATTTCCCATTCTGGTATTATAGACAAGTTCACCAGCCTGAACATAAACCTCTATGTCACAAGATGGGTTGCCAGCTGGCTCACAGACAGAACCCACATCATGAGAGTTTCTGGAGCTAGGTCTGACTCTAAACTGGTTACAAGTGACATTCCCTAGGGCTGAGTCCTAGGACCTTTCCTGTTCGGCATATACTTCTCAGAGGTACAGGCAAGCACAGGAGGACTATGGCTGACCAACTTCGCAGACGACTGCAGACTAGGGGCTATAATTGACTCTCCGGCTGACACAGACATCCTGCAAAAGGGTCTTACTGAGACAGTTACCTGGTGTCAAAATCATGGCCTCACGCTAAATGCCAAAAAGTGCATAGTCATCTCCTTTGGAAAAAACAAAGTACACACAAACTAATACATAGGTGGTAGTCCCCAAAATATGGAAGATGTAATAAGGGACCTGGGGACACAAGTAGATAGTAATCTCTCCTTTGATAATCACATTGCCAAAGTGGTTAGGAAATCCTTCTATGTGGCCCACCTAATCACAAAAGGGTTTGCATCCAGATCAAAAGAGGTCATTGTGCCCCTCTACTCATCACTCATCAGACCCATCATAGAGTACAACTTCCCATTTGGGATGTACCTTACAAGACACCTGCAACAGCTGGAAAGTCTACAGAAGTACCTCACCAAGAGAATCACTGGCCTCAAACAGATGCCCTATGCAGCTCAACTGAAGAAACTCCAGCTGTACTCGGTTGCATACCACCTACTCAGAGGTCATCTCTGCCTGACATACAAGGCCATGTCCAACCTAGAATTGATGGACATGCTCCACCTAAAGAAAACCATATCCCCTCAAGCCACACACTCTAGGGATCTAAGCCTCACCACAACAATAAATAGGACATGCTGGTGGGATAGATTCCTGTCCCAGAGACTTCCCATGCTTTGGAACAAGATTCCAGTCTACATTAGGTAAAGCTCCTCATTAACACTCTTCAAGAGAAACCTTGACGAGTGTATGGGAAACAGAAAGTTTACCCCGAGGATCACTTCAGTGGCTCTGCTGGACAGAGACACAGGGAACTAATCTAAGGGGGGCGGCGAAAGCCATCACATTCTGGCTAGGCTTATAAATGCCTATGGGCAGATAGCCTAGTACCTACCTATGAACCTATAAGACTGCCTTTTGCTTTTTTGTATTTTATATATAACTATATTTTTGTCTGCCAAATCTGGATGGTACTTTTTTTGCAGAGGATCTAGTAAATCTGTACCCAAGATCCAAAGGCTACTGTTACCAGATTTTGGAATATTCAGGATTACTTTGCCAGTTTATAGATAGTTACTTGGCATACAGTCTAGGATACCATTAAGGAACCTAGCCCAAATTCCCAAATGCCCCAAAACACCGTCTGGTTAAGTGACTTGCTCAAGGTCAAATAATAAGCAAATGAAGGCTGAGAGGATCAAACCCTATTCCACAGGAAGTAGCTCATTAACAGCTCTTAGCCTTAATCCTCTGTACCAGCTGCTAGATTCAGGCTTATTCCTCATTAATGAAGGAGCCTTTTTTCTGTCTCCTTCATTTATAAGACTAAGATGGATGACAATGACATGCAAGCATTCTGTTAGCAATACTGCAGAGACTAAACAACGTTGCATTACTGGATGTACGAGCCTTGTAGTGCACTGAGGGCCATGATTACACTCCAGAATCAGAAAAGAGATAAATATTTTACACTGCTCTGTAGCAAGAGACCCAACTATAACA